>NC_136986.1:24659435-24936935 GCF_032717465.1 Coenobita brevimanus
CTGACTTATATAAAATAACTTGTCCTGTAGCACATGAACTGACAGTACGGGCTGAGTTGTGGTTCAGAAACAGTGGGCAAGTTCACCCACAAATGGCGCGATGTAGGGGATAAGGGGAGTAGGGGAGTGGGAGGGAGCATTGTAGGTTAAGGAAAGGGGGTGAGGTTAAACACAATGTCGTTGACTCCAACAGTTATAAATTCTTAGCCATTAGAGTATATTTATTAAAGTGTAAACGATATCTTTTATCCCAAATAATAATAAACGTATTTATTTTTATTATTTTATAAACAAGTGATTACGAACTTTCAATTACACTAAACTTAGGATACTCCGTCACTAATTAACAGACAGCATTCAGCCTGCATCACCACCTTGACTCTCTCTCTCTCTCTCTCTCTCTCTCTCTCTCAGCTGCCCATCGGTAGACACACACATTATCAGTTTGTGCTGAGCAGTGACGCTGCATATAATAGTGTTTACCTAAAATTTAATACAGTGCCACAATACAAAGTGCAATACATAACCAGCCTCAGTAGATTTCGTTGTTAACCAGCGTATTTGCATAGTCTAGGTTTCAGTAATAGTCATGGGGTAGACAAATGATACTTTCGTAATATTAGAGGTAATCGTGTTCAGTGGCGGATACCAGTTATAGGGGAGTGTGGCTGAAGTGACATACTCCAACCCCCATAGCTATGCTTTGTGCGTTATAGTGTCACTGTAGAGGTTCCTCTTCCTCCAGTTATGTCAATAATTAAAGTTAACATACTGATGAAACAATCATTTCATATAAAAATACAAACAGTCTATATGAACTCTCAAAAAAAAGTACTATGGGGCTTACTGTGAGAGCGTTGCAGCTCTCACTCACCAGTCACAGTTCAGGTCCGTGTGTTTCAGTATTGCCTAACCTTGGCAGTGTGCAATGTTAATGAACATGCAATTAATGTTACAGTTCTATATGCTTATTTTCATTTGGAACAACAAAATTCAAAGCAGGATTTCAGTCAGTACACAGTACGTCAAATGCAAGTGTGTGTGTATGTGAGTGGGCGTGGGTGTGGGACAATACGTGTGGTGGGGGTGGGGAGAGCTGTAGTATGTAATGTGCGTGTATCATAATGGTAATATGGGTGTGTGCATATGTGGCTAAGGACGTCCACTTACTTCCATATGTAATCTTTGCCTATTAACACTTTACGATGACACACACCTTCAGATATTTATTAGGTTCTATTTACAAGTTTGTACCATATTACATAACTATAATTATTATACATGATTTATGTTTTGGGGTGGAACCTGAATCACCATATAAAGAAAAAATACTGAGAAATATTAGAAAAATGCATTACGTTGGTGTCATAATACATGAATAACTATTTCAGGGAAAAATATTGCCGTATTATAACATCTCAATTCACATACTTTGTAGGTTGCATTTTTTTTTTTTTTTAGCTAAGCTTATATTGGATTTCTTTTGATCAGTATGTTACGTTATACTATGAAAAGCTTTAAGCAATATAGATGTAATATACTTGTATTATAAGTGATGTCATGGTGGCTTCGCAGTGGACGTTTACTTAAAACTACATCGAAATACCAGCAAATGCAGTTGTTAGTAGTTTACTGGTATTTGTTATTGATTTAACACGACTCGACCAACTTAATCCTTAGCGTATTTTTAAAAATTTCTATCATTATTGGAAAACAGCACTTTAGGCATGTCAGCGGGTTGCAAGATGCCCAAAGCGAGTTGGCAAGATGTCTATAGAGAGATGTCATTGTGCCAATCAAAGAAAGCATCATATTTTCTTGGAAAAATGTGACATTTTAGCTTATGAAATGCACATAAACGCACCTAATTCCTATGGAAGTGCCTATTAATACAAATAAAGTCAGATGAGCAAAAGGATATAGGAGAGTGTCGTATCAGTTATATTCTCAGATAAGTTTTAGTAAGCTATTAAAGTTACTGTTAGGTTATTATACTGCATGGAATAATATCTATTGTAATTAGAGGATAATCATAATACACAAGATTTGTAAGGGCTCTTTTACTAGTAGGAAGTCCACCTACCGTCCTTCTCAATCACTGGCATAGAGGCGGCATGGTTCATTATGAGGTGCTGCTGGTTTCTGAACATTTCCCATTGGGCATGGATGTGGGCCAGTAGTTCAGCTGGTGTCCGTTCCCTCCCAGGCTCCCAACAGTTAACCATATTCCCCCATACATTGTCAATGGGGTTCATGTCTGCTCCCTGACTGGGCCAGTCGAGCAGCTGCAGATCTTCTCGACCCCTAAACCATTCAGAGACTCTTCTCACCGTGTGGATGGGGCGGCGGTCCTGAATAAAAATTATAGTTCCGGGAGGAAATGGATAGTTCCTCTTCTGACCTGAAGGGAGGAAAAAGTCCTGCAAAATGTCAGTGTATTTCTCAGCAGCGAACCTCCCCTCTATTCTGATGACGTCACCCATGCCGTGGATGCACACCCACCCTCAAACATTGACGGTGACGTGTCCACTTCTGGCCTCCTCGTATAAGTTCCGACGGTCGTATCTGCATGTGAATAGAATATTTACACATCATTCATGTAGATTCATTTCAAATATCTTTGACGCTTCGGGAAAAGCCACCGTTTCTCATGTCATGGTTCAATATGCACTATTTGTGTGGTATGTTTTATGAGGATTGCAGGGCTTAAACAAGGGAGCTGGTGTTGGTAATATGCGTTCATCTAAACGTATTATTACTATGAATATCATTTGATCTGCAATTTTTGTTACATAAAATTACAATTGTTTAGTGATACGGTACAAAAATATGTTTGGTATAAATCTCAGTAAATTTATATATATGCCTTCGAGTACTGTCACCTCCAGAAATCTTTTATATATCATAAAATTTTATGATTGCAAAATTCATGGTAACTGTCATATAGAGAAGTGTGAGGCATACCATCAACTCAGCTCTATACCCTAGCCTTTATCTACCTACTGCTCTTCCACACTCCAGTCAGTTGTTTCTTAGCCTGTCTGGTTACCATAATTCTTACAATTCCCCACCATAATTATTTACTCTCTCCCCCTCTCCCTCCCTCAATCTCCCCCCCCTCTCTCTCCCCCAGTCCCTCCCCTTCTCTCTCCCCCAATCTTTCCCCGCCAATCTCTCCGCCAATCTCTCCCAGTATGTGTGTGTGTGTGTGTGTGTGTGTGTGTGTGTGTGTGTGTGTGTGTGTGTGTAAAGGTTATCACTTTCAAACCTCATACTGGCTAGGCTATATTCAAGAAATCCACCTGGGCTATCGTGTCATATAATCTTATCCATTCCAAGTGACCCCGCATTAAAATAAATAAAACAAAGATTCTGGGTGTGGCCATTCGGGATGGTGCAGGGGACTGAGGGTTGTGTAGGGGGGACAGTCTGGCAGTTGTATGAAGACCTAGGAAGGTCGGGGAGGGATAATGACTAGAGAACCTGGTTAATGTGATATCTGGGTAAGGCAGACAAATATGTGAAATACAAAGATATAGTAGACCCTAACACACATTGGATATTAAAGCGTGGGTGTGAATACAGTGTAGACTTGTCACCTTTGTCACTGGCCAATGATACCCATCGCTTTCCAGCTCATGAAACTGATCATGGAGTATTAGTGACACTGTTACGCTCGATCGACGGATCTGCACAATCGATCGATCGCACTGCCCAGCCGATGGATCAGTCGTTTGTGTGACCAGCGATCGATTGCACTGTGCAGACAGTGGATCAACACGGCAGTGAGGTTAGGTTAGAGAAGTTTCGGCGGGGGGGGGGATAGCAATAGACGACCTTTGCTGGTTTTATTCCTCACGGCCGTGAGGTTAGGTTACATAAGTTTAGGTGGGTGGGAGGTTCAGGGATGGCTAAGTTTCGCCTGGTTTTATTAATTTTTGTTGTTACGCGGCCGCGAGGTTAAATTTGCGCAACTCCGGTGGGGGGATTAGTGTTCGGTAAACTTCGTCTGTTGTTCGTTGAGTATCTTGTCATTCGTCAGTGACATGAATTGTATTTTAAATAAAACCATGTAACATGTAAATAAAAAAAAGTGATCTTTATTATTTTTCTGTTTCTCAAATCGTAGTAAGTAGTTATGGAATTGGGTGTATGGATTTAGGCCTGCAGCCAAGTGAATGGCACTTAACATAAGTCCCCAACCTAAATCTCTCTAACCTAATCTCATGGCAGTGATGAATAAGACCTATCGAAGCTCACCCATCTCTAACCACCACCACGTAAACTTTTCTAACCTAACCTCACGGCCGTGTAGATCCATTGGCTGTGCAGAGCAATCGATCGATTGCACCGGTCGGCTGCGCAACCATCGATCGATAGTAGTGCAAACCATAGATCCATCGGCTGGGCAGCGCGACTGATCGATTGCGCAGATTCATCGATCGAGTGTAAAAATGTTACTCTCAACTGTCATATTAGGACATGTTATGAGAAACGAACGTTACCTAATGTTCTACTTCTTATCGTTTCTGGATTAAATGGTTATAAGTTTCTTTGTATTGCAGGCTGCTACTGTCAGGCCTGTGAGAGAGAGAGAGAGAGAGAGAGAGAGAGAGAGAGAGAGAGAGAGAGAGTTAAAATATGGTGGGGATTTATAATTATGGTAAACAGACAGGTTGGGAAGAGCGTGATTATTGGAAAGAGTGTGGAAGAGCAGCAGGTAGCTCAAGACCAGAATATACAGCTCCGTTGCTCTTATGCCTGGCACTTCTGCACTTGACAATTACCAGCTATTGTTTTACCCAAACAGTATGTGACAAAGCAAATACCTGGAGCCGACAGCACATAATAATTATAGGTAACATTGATATGTAGGGCTAACACCTGGAAACTTTGAATAGGAATAAGCAATATAAATATGAAGCGGTGCCAAGGCAAGCAAACCCGTCCACGGTAGTCCTTTTAGTGCTGACGTATAAACACATGATATCTAGTCAAAGATGTCACATATCAAATTTGGAGTAAATCTGGTGAAAGCTGACGATTTTATGCCCATTTGAATTTTTAAGCCCGACCCACCTGAAATGGACCCCCCTACCGCTAAGTAGGGGGTTAACCTCATGATGTGCTAAGGCTTGTTATAGGTGAAAGATGCACCTTTAGGTATCGGTTTCATGTCGATATTACGAATTTGAAAGAAGGTATAGCGGAAAAAAAAAAAAAAACATTTTGGGGAGGCCTACAGCCAAGGCCTTGGCAGTATTTGGCCCAAAATTAAAGCAGTTTATCAGAAGGTCATAGGCCTAGTCCATCATCCCTGTAATTTTAGTCAAACTCGCACCAGTAGCTTTGCGTAAAGTTTTTAACATACAGACAGACAAACAAACACACAGACATACCCAGTGAAAAAATACCCGTCCCTGAGCCCCTCCGGGGTGGGAATGGGTAAATATCAAAGGGGTTAAACTGTTACATGAATCGAGGCAATATATTGTAGCTGATGATAGGTGATAACTGATGCACATAAAATCTCGTGAATGATACAGAATATTATCTTTGGATGATACACCATTACAGTGACATTACATAACAGGCTATGCACATGTTATATCTGCTGATACTCAGATGATGGTTTTGCCTACCTTGTGTTATTCGGTCTCCAGTTATGTATTCTGCCGTGATTAGTGCTGGAAAAAGTGTTCTCATCAGTGAAGACTACTCTGGACCAGAAATCTAAATCCTCGCCCACATACTGGCGAACGAAGGCGAGCCTCCCTGCCCGGTGTTGGTCCGTCAGCCGCTCCTTCTTGGCAGGAATCCTATGTATTTCCAGAAAGTTATGCAGTGAAACCTGGCTAAATATGCACGTAATTATACAACAAACATATGCGCTTTACATAATTAAACCTACGTTTCGGGCATTTTCAATATTATTTTCCCAGACACGATGTCTGCGTAAATAGGTTATGTTAATGAAGGATTAAACACATTGAATGACATAAGGACATTATTTTTTAAAGAATACTTACAATATCCTTTTGTAAAACTGGAATGATAGTGCTATTATGCAAATGCATAATTATCAGGAGCTTACCGATGATGAATCCCTGCCTCGTGCAATCGTGTGCGCATTGTCTGCGGTGTTACATTTAGCTGTAGGGCTTCTCGGATAGCTACGGTGTTAATGAAGGGGTCGTTCGCGACCTCTCTTTGGATATTCGCATCTTCCTGGCAGGTCGTTAACCTTGGTCGGGTCTCCTTTCTAAAAGATATATAATCACATTTCAACCTTTCGGGACACTTGACAGTACCGTGGTACCGCCTTCCCCACTTGTAGCTCGAACTGAATGGCCTATAACATAAACTACCATTGGGGAGGGTGGTGTGAGCTGTGTGGCTTTCGGGGAACTCTTACATGGCCCTTGTCATACATTATCCTCAAAATGTAAAAACAAGAGCAGTCAGACACTGCAAACCCATGCCCGTGCGGATCTGGATCCTGTGATTTATTTATATTTCTCCAATGCACAACCTCACCACTGCGCAACTTTACGACCAGAACACTTCCCCGGTGCACAGCTTCATCACGATAACACGTCCCTGGTGCACAATTTCATCATAACATTTCCCTGGTGCACAACTTCATCACCATAACACTTCCCCAGGACACAATTTCACCACTATAACAGTTCACCACTATAGCAGTTCACCTGTGTGGAAACACCCTCCCCACACAGACACCCGCACACCCACAACCACACACACCCACAACCACACACACCCACAACCACACACACACAACCGCATAAACACACCCACTCACACACATACACCCACCCACCCACACCCACACATACACACACAAACACTCACACATACACACCCACACACACACACACACACACACACACACACACACACACACACACACACACACACACACACACACACACACACTCACACCCACACATACTCACACCCACACACACACACACCCACACCCACACACACTCACACCCACACACACTCACACCCACACCCACACCCCCATACCCCCACACAGGGGTATTGCCCCGCAAACCACTCCTTGGGCGAGGTAATATTTGCAAGAGGAAGACACCAAATATAACATAGTTCGGGTGTATTGCAGGCAAGGTTATTATTATCATTATCGTCAATCTTAAAGTATAACTATGCTCATGCATACCAAGGTCAGCCAGATTCTCTGTTTCCTCATGTCTCCTTATCCACTGAATGACCGTTGTCCGGGACACTGTCAGCTGCTGCGCTATCGCACGTGATGAGAGTCCCATGTCATGAAGGGCGACGATCGGAGCTCTTTTAGCTAATGCAGTTTGCTGCCTGTTCATAATGAAGTGCAGAGGAAAAATGGCATATTTAAATAATAGGAGTCTATACAGCATCTCGGTCTACCTACAGTATGATTGGCTGACTAGAAACGTTTTGCTGCTGCGTGATTGGCTGCCGCCACATTCAAGTCATTCGGTAATCATATATTATTATCAGTGATAATTTTCAAACTACTGTATGACATAGGGTATTGGTCTAACATTTGGCCTTTCTCAATTTAAAAGGAATTAATGGGCCGATAAAGGACAGCTGGATTTATATCCACAAAGAAAAAAAATATGTGAACTTCGCAAACTACTATAAAATTGACCTTGATGCCTGTTTGAAGTAGTTTATGTGAACGTCCGCTGTGTGAACCACCGTGACAAAGCTTATACAATAGATAACGGATATATTGCATAAACCTATGCAATAGTGTAACTTAGTAAACTGATGGCAGGGAATTCTGTAATCTAACATTAAAAACTGATAGTCCAGGGGGATCTGTAACAAAATCGCACTCCGTGGTATTATAAATGAAGGGAAGGAATGACTACCTGGAATACATTGCTAATATGGTCTACTACATCGCACTACCAGGTGTTTTGGCTGAATTTGTGGCAGAAGGCCTGTGTGACGTCAATAGTCCAAGATGGCCGCCGCTAAGGAGATGTGCTCAGATATTCATCAATAACTCGTTTCAGAGTGGTCCTATGAAAATTTTTCATTAGTAGTAATTTGTTCAGAATAAAAAAATGAACAAAAAAGCACAGAAGCTATATTTTCGTATCTCTCATACTTTACAACATATAAGCAATTATTTTGGTTTTCCACAATACATATTTCATCTGTTGTTGCATTTCCATCAATAGCTAAATCCAGAGTTATAATATGAAAAATGTGAATAGAAAATAGTTTTGCTCAGCATAAAAAAAGGAACAAAACAAATAATGATCAAATTTTTCATATCCAGTTTTGACAAGATATAAACGTTTATATTATGAACTGCATAGCACACGCTCTCAATTGTTGAAATATTAAACATAAGGCTTTCCAATGCACAATGGAATATACTGAGTATTAAACTGAAACAAAATCATGGAATGTAAAGAAAACATTAATGTTTTAATACTCATCGTCAGAGTCACATAGGTGAGTTTCATCTTCATCTTCACTTTCACTGTTGTTACATAATTCTTTATCACTACCACACCTACACAGTTCTGTACATCTCAGTGACTAGTTTCGACATTTGCAATGCACACAGTACATTGCCCCTTTAGACATGAACATCTCATTAGCAGAAGGACTGATTCTGGTGCACAAGGAAGGAGACATCTAACAGGGGTGTAATTGTGCTTCGTCATCTCTCATCCAAAATGTGATGGGTCTGGCAAATTTGGGTGAGGTTGATCATCACGTTTCCATTCCATCACCTGGTAATGGGCTCTTAAAATGTATGGTGTTAAAGCTGCTCTTGTTGGGGTAAGGTTTGCACTCTGTGTGTCTTTTTTGGTGAACATATACCATCGGATTTACTGATGTTTGCAATCTTTGTTCCTGGTATGTAGACTTGACAAATGAACTTCTCAATCAACTGTTCATCATCCTTCGTAAATTTTTCTTGGCACCCAAGTCTTCCCAAAGAAGCTAGTACATCTGCATCTGAAGTCTGGAAGGCTTTCCAGAAAGATGATTTTCCTTTTCTTGCTAAACACCCAGTAATATCACAGCCTGACAGAGCATGAAGACCTAATAATGCCTACACCTTTTTTTAACCCAAGCAGGAACGCATACCATTGACATCTATCATTCTTCTGTTTGGTCCAACACCTGTCGCAAACATCGCGTCAGATTGGAAAAATTCTGACCACCAGAGTGAAAGTACAAATACATCGGTGTCAGGTGAAAAAATATGGAGGGTAGTAGCATCATGATGTGAGGCATAAAAGGCAATGAAGAGTTAATTTTGTATCAGCCTCCTCATGGGTACTCTGCAGATCTGTCACATCCTTTCCATCTGCTGATTTTGCTTCATTTCTCCAACTAGCCACCAGACTTCTTTTCATCGTCTTTGCAAAAATTTTTGCTTTATCTGGGAGATATTCTGTTAACTCATCTTTTGTTTTAGAATGAGATAGAAGGGTTTTCATGCTAATGTTTGTGATATTAGTGCTGTTAGTTATTCTGAACTCAATAGGTGTTTTTCCAGCTCTTTTCCTTCGCATGGAGTTCTTGAGTGAATTTTCAAGGTAGGTACCAAAGACTAAGTGAGTTTCATCATATTTCAACAAAGTGGGTTTCAGCTTGTTGCAAAATTCAATTGCTAAGTCATAGCATGTCTTCACAGCTGATGTTTTTTTTCAGTTTTTGTAACTCTGCCATTCCATCAAGGACAGCGACAGTACATGTTCTGGAACTGGTCTGCTCTGGCACACATGGTTCATCCACAGTACCAACTGAGGAAGTCTCTGTCAGATCTTTAGGGTACACTAAGTGTTGTTCTTTCAGAATCTTCATTAAATTGCTCTTGTTTGTTGGTAAAATCATTGTTCCATCTAAGTTAAACATTGACAGAGGCACTGCAGTGAACTCATACTTACTAAGGAATTCATTTAGATCTATGTCAGTGCGACTTCTCATTGCAATTAGCAGGCGTGTGAAAAGTTCACGATCTGCCTTCAGCTGGACAATGGTGTCTGACACTTTTGTCTTCACAGTCTTGCGTGCATTTTTAGAGAGATGAAGTCCTTCTTGTTTCATGGGTGCCCACAAGTTGCAGCTGTCTGATTCGATCCGATTTCTCTTGAAGTTGTTGTACAGTTCACATCCTTTTTTTGTCATTTCTGATGTGTCTCTTTCGATTACTTTATCAAAAACATACTTTGTATGAATATTGATAAGTTCATTTCTATCATATGTCACTGGATTAGTAGATGTGGTGAGACTAGTGTACAAGCGGGCTACATCTTGCTGTTAGCGTTTCGCTTTGGATCCTGTTAAGTCATGATGTTTTGACCGTTCATAATCTGTGATGCCAAACATATTTTTTGCTTCTGAAGCAAGCCTTGCCAACTCAGGAGAGGTCAGAAAGAATCGCATCAGAACCTGTTTCTTTTGTGTTATATTCACCAACCCACCAAGTACTTTCATTGCCCTGTTTTCCTGTTCAAGAGCTTCATCTGAACCTAAAGCACAAAAAGGCACTCTCGTTTTGTGAACTACCCAGTTTCCTTTCTTGAACTCATTCCACAGGTCTGGCTGTTTGCTTTCTAGCTGTTTCATATCTGATATGTACCAGGCTATCATACTTGAGTAGTTCGTCAAATCAAGGGCAAAGAAATACTTCACAAACTCTTCCAATGCTGCCAGATGTAACTCCCAGTTTGCAGTCCGAACAGATCTAATGAACATAAGCATTATATCCACCATATGCACATCCTGAAGAGTCACTCTGAATGTTGGTTTTTCCCCTGATTCTTTAGTCTCAAATGCTTCCATTTTTCCCAGCACATTCAAATCAGTCAGGATCTTTACAGTATCATTGTGGGTAGATTGCACTTCTTTGGAGTCATTTCCTTGCAAAATATGAACTATCTTCTCAAGCTCAGGTTCTAACCTTTCTTTGATTTCAGGATGCAGTTTGTAAAACTCATCAATGTAGCATTTGAAAAGGGCAAGTCTCAGTGTTATATGTGCATCAATGGCTCTTCTTACACATTTCCCTGCTAGTATTTTAGATACAGTGTTGCCATCATACAGTAAGGTTAGGGTAGAATCAAGCCTTGTTCCGTCCAAAAATGAGTCTGTAGCTCGAAGCATCGCCATTATTATGTGTAGTTCACCTGGCCTAAGAATCCAGTTCTTTGACAGTTCTTTTTTGTTCATAGCTAGCTTCAGCACAGGGCTGTATAAGCCTAGGTCCAAAGAAACAACTGTTTTAGCCTCAGGAGTGATATGTGATGTAATGTTTTCCAGCTTTTTCATGAATGTGAGTTGTGTGCTTGTGTTTGTTGGGCTACTTTCTATGAGCGGTAACACACAAACTCTAGTTTCTTTTGTTGCTTCATTCAGGATTGAATTATAAGCTGACCAAGTTGGGACAGTCTTGACTGATTCAGAGGCTGATTTGGTGTGTTCAACACTTTTGGCTTCATGGGGTGCATTAGATCTTGTATCTGTGAACACCTCTTCTATGACATCTGGATTACTGCTCAGTGATAGGACTGCTTCCATCATTCAAATTAGATCCTCTTGCCAGTAGGACTCTAAGATATCCTTGCCTGTGTTACCACTGTTTTGGGTAATCATGGGATTCTCTGGTCTGCATCCTTTAGGAATTTCACAAGGGATGGGCTCAGACAAGGATTGAGGAATGTTCCGTAGTGACCGATGTGATGATGGTCCTGTTATTTTGATTGCAGTAAGAACATCTGATTCTTCTTTTTCCTGATACACCACCATAACTGTGCCATGCAATGTTCCTTTACCATATGGAGTATCCTCTAGAAAGTCAATATTGTCTGCTGCACAGAAGACAAATCTCCCTTTCACCAATTGTGAGGGAACATAACCTCCTCCACATTCATCCATGGATTTCACTACCTCTGTTGCTATCTTGGTCTCCAAGCGAAGAACTCTACCATAGTCTATGGAAACTCCAATACTGTGCAAAAATTCAATTATGAACTTGCTGCGGATGGATGCATGCATTGTAAGTCCTACTGCTATCTGCAATGGCATTTCACAAGTGTGACGTGTACTTGTAGCATTGACAGTGGAAGCTTGACGTGGTGATAACATTTCATAAATGAAAAACTGTGACAATCTGTGAGCCTTCTTCAGGCCTGCAAAATCTTGTTTTGCTGAAGTAATTTTCATATCCATCTGCCCTTGACTGCACCACTTGAAGAAATGACAAACTTCGTTCGGAACAACTTCGGCCACATTTATGTCCTGAAAACTTCCACTGAATTCCCATTTTTCACTTTTTAGAATAGCTCTCCTTAGGATCCTAGCAGCTTGAAGAAGGGTTCTCATGTTCTCCTCAATCTCTTCAAATCCTTTTTCTGCATCAGATATTGCAATGTCTCTTGTCACTTTCAGTGAAACTCGTTGTGGTTCAGTTACTCTTTTTGGATTACTGAAGACAATACCAACACCCTCAAGCTCCTCATCTATAAGAGTTTTTATCTGTTTTCTCGTTTTCATTTGTTCTTCCTTTAATCCATGGTCAGTTGCAATTTTTCTGTAATGCTTTTCTATTTCCCCCATTGTTGTCACATTACCCTCTTGGAGAAATTCACTCAATGAGGACAAAAATTCCACATTAGCTGCTTGACATGACACACAGTTCTGTTGCATCTTCTCACCAGGGATAGCTTTGGGTCTCAACACATTCACAACATATGCATTCCAACATTGTTTGTGATATGCGATGTCCTTTGCATGAGGGTCTCCAGGCTCGAAGCAGTCACTTAGACGAATCTTTAATATTTCATTGTTAGATAAATCAACAGCTTTCTTCAAGCGAATACCTGCTGAATCAGATGCAATCGTGTATAACTTATTTCTTCTTGTTCCTTCTTCATTGCAAAAGATGCACTTACTTTTTTCATGCTTGGGTGTTTGTGACCTTGTTGTGTACCTTCTTTCTTCATCTTTCTGGCTAGAGGTAGATGGCGACGGTTCAAACACTTGCCTTTCGTACAGTCTTTTACTTCGATCCATGTTAGCTTTGTGAGTACATTCCTTGTAGCAATCTGAATGCCATGATGCTTCTCCAGCTTTTAGTTCTTCAGGTGTGACAGTCCCTAAGCGACTGGTAACATCCACATATTTCAAATCGTTCCAGTCTGTTCTTTTTCGTACACACTCTAAAATCTTTTTAAAGTTTTTTGGAATCACTAAAGGAGTTTGCTTTCTTTGCTGACATAAAATGCACAGAGTCTGTAAACCGTTTTGTTCTTTTGGCTGATGATGGTAGGTCTACTTTCAGAACACTTTCAGTATTTGGATGCTTTGACATTATGGAAGAAAATTCTTGAGGACATCACAGTAAAAACAATTTTTTTTTTTTCAAGTATATAAAAACTAAACACACTGAACATATTCACATCAACAGATATAAGTTTCCATACTACAGAACATATTAGAACAAATGGTAATGCACTGATTCTTGGTATTTGAGAAAAACATCTGCAGTCATACTTAATTCAACTGTCATGACAAATTTTCATCGATCAAAAATTTCACCATATGAGTAGTCTGAGCACCTTGCTGAATGTTTTTATTATGAAGAAAGCTGATGAACCAAGGACCGGCATGCACGCTTGAAACAGTTATGAAGCTTGAGATTTCTGTCCTCTGATTGCCTTTCTCTTTGATTCCTTAAAGGTTTTGTTTCTGAGTCTGAAATGAAAAAGGAACAGAGTTAGAAACAGTAATAAATCCTGGGAACAAAAAATGAGTGGAAACCAAAAAATGCAAAAATTTTCGTGATAAACTTATGTTATTTGAATATTATAAACAATAGGAAAAATAATGGAAAATTGCTCTTTATGGGTTATGTTCCTTTTTTTATGCTGAGCAAACTATTTTCTAAACACATTTTTCATATGATAACTCTGGACTTAGCTATTGATGGAAATGCAACAACAGATGAAATATGTATTGTGGAAAACCAAAATAATTGTTTATATCGTGTAAAATATGAGAGATACGAAAATATAGCTTCTGTGCTTTTTTGTTCATTTTTTATTCTGAACAAATTACTACTAATGAAAAATTTTCATAGAACCACTCTGAAACGAGTTATTGATGAAAATCTGAGCGCATCTCCTTAGCGGCGGCCATCTTGGACTAATGACGTCACACAGGCCTTCTGCCACAAATTCAGCCAAAACACCTGGTAGTGCGAGGTAGTAGACCATATTAGCAATGTATTCCAGGTAGCCATTCCTTCCCTTCATTTAAAATCCCAAGGGATTACGTAAGCTCCTGGAGTATGATGCTCGTACAACGAAATTTTGTAATAAACTTTAAAATAACATTATTTTCTCCTGGAAGACATGTTGTATCCATGTAATATGGATACCATATTACAGTATTATAATACTTCAGTGTTTGTTTTTATATGGTGATTCAGGTTCCATCCCCAAAATATAATCATGTATAATAATTATAGTTATGTAATATGGTACAAACTTGTAAATAGAACCTAATAAATACTGAGGTGTGTCTCATCAAGTGTTAAAGGCAAAGATTACATCTGGAAGTAGTGGACGTCCTTAGCCACATATGCAAACACCCATATTACCATTATGATACACGCACATTACATACTACACTCCCTCCACCCCCACCACACGTATTGTCCCACACCCACGCCCACTCACAGACACACATACTGTATTTGACGTACTGTGTACTGACTGAAATCCTGTTTGAATTTTGTTGTTCCAAATGAAAATAAGCATATAGACCTGTAACATTAATAGCATGGCCATTAACACTGCACACTGCAACTGAAACAAACAGACCTGAACTGTGACTGGTGAATGAGAGCTGCAATGCTCTCACAGTAAGCCCCATAGTACTTTTTTGAGAGTTCATATAGACTGTTTGTATTTTTATATGAAATGATTGTTCATCAGTATGTTAACTTTAATTATTGACATAACTGGAGGAAGAGGAACCTCTAGAGTGACACTATAACGCACAAGCATAGTTATGGGGATTGGGTATGTCAGCGGCCACCTCCCGTATAACTGGTATCCGCCACTGAACACGATTACCTTTAATATTACGAAAGTATCATTGTCTACCCCATGACTATTACTGAAACCTAGACTATGCAAATACGCTGGTTAACGAAATCTATGAGCTGGTTATGTATTGCACTTGTATTGTGGCACTGTATTAAATTTTAGGTAAACATATTATATGCAGCGTCATTGCTCAGCACAAACTGATAATGTGTGTGTCTACCGATGGGCAGCTGAGAGAGAGAGAGAGAGAGAGAGAGAGAGAGAGAGAGAGAGAGAGAGAGAGAGAGAGAGAGAGAGAGAAAGAGAGAGAGAGAGGCGAGGTGGTGAAGCAGGTTGAATGCTGTCCGTTAACGAGGGACAGGGTATCCTAATTTTAGTGTAATTTAAAGTGCGTAATCACTTGTATATAAAAATAATAAATATGAATAGGTTTATTGTTATTTGGGATACAAGATAGCATTTACACCTTAATAAATATACTCTAATGACCAAGAATTTAAAACTATTGTAGTCAACGACATGACTCAACCTCACCCCGTTCCCTTCACCTGCCATACTCCCTCCCACTCCCCTGTTCCCCCCTTCCCCCTACATCGCGCCATTTGTTGGTGAACTTGCCCATTGTTTCTGAACCACAACTCAGCCTGTATTGTCGTTCATGCTACAGGACAAGAGTTATTTTATATAACTGAGACTTTATAAATAATACATTGCACAGCTCATTACCACAATCACAAATATTTATTAACCTCTATCATAGCATAATACAACGGCCATATAATAATAAAATACAGAGGATGAAGCTTGGCGATTCGAAAAATTGTCAGGCATGTACACACGAACACACACACACGCGTTGTTGCCACGTTAGCCATATCCTGTGACCAGGTGGTCCACTCGGAAATCTTGCCGAGTGTACATATCATCCAATGAAAACTTCTTTGTGACAGAGAGAAGAAACATCTTTAGTTCCCAAACTAGCCTCCCACTAACCATCTTCTCAAACAGTTAGCATATAGAAGATGTCAAACAATTGGACTCTAGTTAGACTAATTAAAAATCTAGTTCTTAAGTGGCTTAGGAAATGGAAGAGCCATACCCAACCCCCAGCCAGTGGATACTTTATCTTCATCCCTTATCCTATTGTAAATTATTGATAAAAACAGAGAATCGTAGGACAAATGGTAAATCATAGCATAAGGAATGTCATTAGGCCCAAGAGCAGTCATTACACTGCTGGAGAGTAGCCCTGAGTTAACAGACGGCAAAGAAAACATAAGGTTCCCATTCAGTATACAGAAATAAAATACCTAACCTTTCCAGTTGATGGTGGAATAAGCTAAATGGCTTGGAGGGATCTGAACAAAATACATTGTAAATGTACTCCACCAGGGCTGAAGCTACTTCAGAGGAGTTGGATAAAGAAGAGCCCTGAATTTTAAGCACCAAGGGTGGAAAAGGCGATTATTTACCCGTTATTTTCACCTTCTTCCAGAGCAATGGTAAAGGAGTGGATAAGGTGGCTGAGGAGACATAGGTTCTTGACAAGGTTTGGCCCCAATTCTTCAGAACCCACTGCTAACAGAAACGAGGTTTCTTAAAGTGAATTGAAAAGAAGACATCTTTATTTTTCCTTTGGTTCCTACAAGCAGCTCTGTGGACACACCTGCCTAAAGCATACTCCTTATCCCACCAAGGCACAGGTCACCTGCAAAACTTTCCAGACATTATTGGAATTGAGGAAAGGCCAGCCTGATTTACAGTAGTTGTGAAATACTGTTCTGCATCATCAGCCCCTTGAAAGTTGGGAACATTACAGTCGAGACTGCAGTGTTCTGCAAACTCTCCCTAGTCAGCCGAACCCAAACACCAGGGTGGGACACGCTTCACCAGCACTGAGTTGCATGCTTTAGCCACAACAGGATAATGATCAATACCATTTAAGTAAGACAAAATCTCACGTGAAAAGTTCAGCGAAGGATCACGGGATACCAATGTAAGATCAATAACAGATAGAATACCAGTTTGAACGTGAAATGCGTCAGGTCTCCCGTGCTCAGAGGAATCAGATCCAAATCATTAGCCAAAGATGCCATGAGATCACCAAAAGCGTTACATATAGATTCACCCAAAAAAGCGTGACGCCAATTTACGTTGCCTAGAACAAATGGCCAAGGAAGCTGACGAATGAAGTAGTCAAGGCACAGAGGGGCGTGGAAGGGGGGAAAAGATAAAGAAAACAGAATATGTAACCCCTCCCCAGGCGTAATTGAACAACCACAGCCTGAAGGAGAGACCAGACAGAAAAAAAGAAATAAATGGAACATCAGTACAGCAAAGCAGAGGACAGCCACCTCGAGTACCACAGTCCATATAAGAGCTGGTGAGTGAAGAACTGTATATCCTCCTAGAGCAGGAAGAGTCTTGTTTTTGACCATAGTGTCCTGAAGGCAAACACAGGTGAAACTCAGACACAAGCAGTTGAAGTTCCTCCCAATTTGCTCAAACACCTGAACAATTCCACTGTGGAGCAGCTATTACAGGACGAGGCATGGCAGGTTATCTTCACACAAATGATAACAGAATTTTGCTGCAGCTTCTAAAGAATGTCATGAAAGATGGATTACATACTCTGTCGCAACACTTAACAATCCTAAACCCTGAGTTGCTGCAGGTGGGATTTTGTGGAGAAGGTTCTTAGCTTGCTACCATTCATCTATCACGTCACAGTCCCAAAGGTCATAGGACCCAACCTTAGGTTCCCTCCTTATTTATGTTTTGAAAACGTACCAAACCGTCACCCCAGGTTGACAGTGGTTTCTGCTGGGTTAAACTTAGAAAGTTTATCTCATTGTGATGTCTAGTTAAACTTTTAGTGAGATGAAAAACAAAAGCATTTGGGGGCCGAACGCTAATCACCGGCAAAATATCTTGGCTAAGGTACAAACTACCTACAAACCTACTTTTAAGAAGGTATCTCTATCCATTGGTGAGATATTGGTCAAAATGCAGTTTGAAGTATGGCGGGATAGTATTCGGGTGCCTTTGACCAAATCTATCTATCTATCTATTGCCAGACGCCTCAATGCCGTTTGGGGTGGCCACAAACAAATCGCCTCCAAGTCGCCCTGTCCCCCGCCATTTCACTGCCCTGCTCCCAACTCACACAACCTCTCTCATGTACCTCTCCACCCCATCCCTCCATCTCATCCTCGGCCTCCCCCTTCCTCTTCCCCCTCCATCTCACTCACATACACTCTCTTCGTCAGTCTTTCACCCTCCATCCTCTCCACATGGCCAAACCACCTCAGTGTGTTCCTCATAACGTTTCCTATCACATCCACATCCACACCACAACGCTCCTTTATATCCTCATTCGTCAGCCTGTCTCTCCACGTGACTCCACAGGCTCCTCTTAAATTATGGTTTGGTGAGAATTCTTTCACAACCTTTAGAGATATTTCTAGAACACACACACACACACACACACACACACACACACCACACACACACACACACACACACACACACACACTTGATATACTTCCTATGGAAGTATATCAAGGGTCAGAGCCTTGAGGAGCTGCTGCGTTTGCAGACGACAGGCTCTGCGTCGAGTAAACAGACGAACCCTGGGTAAATTCCAATGCTGACGGAACGGAGATGCTAAACTGTAAGTGCAAAGTATATTTCTATACGATGGTGTACGTTCAAGAAGTTCAAGTTGGTACGAGGAAGAGAAACAATAAAAAACAAAATGATGACTACACAGACCTGGTGGAACTGGTTACATTTAATAAGTTAGCAGAGAAAGTGAACAGATTGGAAGAAACTTTCAAACTGGAACTGGAAGAAGTAAGGAAGGAACTGTACCAATGAAAGGAAAAAATGAGGAGCTGGTAATGGAATTTAACAGAAATGATGCACCAATAGGTGAGCTACTAGCAGAGGTAGACATTCTGAGGAAGAAAATGAACGAAATGGGAAATACAGTGGTTACCCATGAAAGAGATTTGAAGGCATACAATGATGATAAAGGCGTAATTAGACAAGTATGTGATCTGATAGAGAAAAGTAGAGACATTGGTGAGAAGATAACTCAGGCAAATGATAAGAAACTACACAGAGGAAGTACAAAATGCATGGGCAGAAGTAGCCAAAACAAGTCAAGATCTAAAAAAAACAAGGCTGAAGCAAAAGATATGACAAGAGAGGTGAAAGACATCATAAGAAAGAACCCAAGGCTGATAAAGGAAGCAGCTGGGATTAGCAGATCAATAGCCGTCACTGGCAAAGGTGAAGAAATAAGAAATAGAATCACCAGAGATAACAGTGAGATGGTAAATATAATGAATATATTGAAAGTAATATGTGAGAAAGATGTAGAGGAATTTAAGAGACTAGGGAAATATGAGAGAAACAGGTCAAGGTCTTTGAAATTAACCTTCCAGAATGTGAAATTAACCTTCCAGAATGTGGACACTGTAGAAGAGGTATAAAAAAATGCTAACAAACTTAAGGAATCAGAGGAATACACAGAAATGTGGATAAAAAGATACCCAACTCAAGATGAATGGGGATCACTAAAGGAAATAAGGGAAGAAGCAAAAAGAAAGAATGATGCAAGATCAGATGAAGAGATAAGTAATTTCTTTTTTTATAAAGTACTAGGATTGCAAGTAAAAAAATTGTACATAAACAGCAGCGACTAAATAAGAGGAACAGCAGTGACTAAATAAGAGGAAGATAGTAGACTCAATGTTATATATATATATATATATATATATATATATATATATATATATATATATATATATATATATATATATATTATAAATAACAGAACAGAGGAAGGAAAAACAAATGAGTAAAAAAACAATAATCCATACACCAGATTACTGGTGTCCTCTGTTCATAAAATATCTGTAACAGTTAGACTTGAACAGTTGTGGGTTGAAATTTGGAGGGACACAACTCTGGGGAAGCGAGTTCCAGAGAGATGCAGTTCGGGAAATGAAAGAATTCTGGTAGGCAGAAGTTCTGCAATATGACTGAGTGACATTCCAGTCATGAGTGCTGCCAGATGCCCGTGTAGAACGAGGGAAGGCGTGGAGAGGTGGCACCACGAATGCAACTTCGTCTGAGCATTTGCCAAAAAAATATCTGTAAAATAATGCAAGGGAGGCAACATTCCTTCTTACTGGCAGGGGAGGTAGTTTATTTGTAATGGCAGGGTTGTTAATGATTCTAACAGCTTTGTTCTGAATTTTGTCTAGTTGTCTTAATGCAACCTCTCCACAACCATTCCACAAGGGTGAGCAATATTCATGCTGAGAGCACACCTGACTCTTATAAATTATAGCTAACTGCTCATTGGCGAAGAAGTTACGGACTCTGTACAATAATCCAAGTTTCTTTGAGGCGGTTTTAGCAAGTGATCTGACATGAGAGGTCCAGCTGAGGGCACTGTTAAGTGAGACACCAAGAATTTCAATACTTTTGGAGATGGGAATATTAGTAGCACTGAAGGTAATGTACGAATCTGGCAATATCTGTCTATTAGTAAACTGCATATATTTAGAGTTACTAGCATTAAAAGAGACAAGGTTGTTTTGTCCCCATTCACTGATTGTAGATAGATCTTGATTTATGGAGATGGATGTACTGTGTTGAGAGGTGGAGATATTAGACTTTGTAAATGGATGTCTGAGTGTGAATGAACTATGTAGTGTTGAGTCATCTGCATATGAGTGAATGGGATTGTGGGTGACAGATAAGAGATCATTAATATGAACCAGAAATAGGGTTGGAGCCAGAACTGATCCCTGTGGCACGCCGGCGTTAATTGAGTGGAAATTGGAATATACATCATCTACTTTTACTCTTATTTTCCTGTCACTAAGATATGAAGAAATCAAAGGAACAAAAGACGTTAGTTCATAGCAAGGGAGTCTGGACAGTAGGCAACAGTGCCATACTCTGTCGAAAGCTTTAGAGATATCAAGAGCTACTGCATGAGTTTCTCCAAAAAGATCAGTTGAGTGATGAATGGTATGAGTTAAGAGATTGAGTATGTCAATGGTGGATCTTTTCGTGGCGAAAACCTTATTGTCTATCACTAATTAAGTTGTTGGATTCAAGATGTTTAACAATGTGCTTATTAATTAAAGTTTCAAATACCTTACCAAGAGAAGATGTGACAGCTATTGGTCTGTAATTGGAGGGGTCAGACGAACTTTCTTTCTTCGGAACTGGGTGGATATTGGCTTCTTTCCATGAATTTGGGAATAAAGAAGTACGTATGCATAGTCTGAATAATTTAGCTAGGACAGAGGCAAGTTCAGGGGAACACTTTTTCAAAACAATTAGCGGAATTCCATCTGGGCCTGGAGCTTTGTTGGTAGGTAAATTGTCTAGGAAGGATTTTACGTATCTTGTCTGTATTTTAAGTGGGGCAATTTCGGGAGAATCAAGTTCTAGTACTGGGACATTCTGGCTGGTACCGTCTACGGTAGAGTTTCTGGCAAAGGTACTGGCAAGGATATCTGCTTTCCCACATGGGTCATTTGTAATGTCACCATCTGAAGATTTTAGTGGGGGAATGGAAGATGACTTGTTAAAGTTATTATTGAAAGAATTAAGAGTTGACCAGAATATTCTATTGTCATTAGGATTGTTAACCCTGACACCGCGGGCTTGTTTTGCTTTGACTTGCGGCTCCCGCGGGTATTTTTGCGCTCCGACAGACTCTCTAAAAATATTTGCCAAAAATCAGTTATTAGTCCTAGAATATTAAAATCACATTTACTTATGGCACATACCTTCAGCTTTCTCCTTGGGTGTTTGTTGAGCCTTCGTCGAGTACCGTAGGACTTGTGGAGACCTCTGAAGTTGGGTAACGAAGTCTCCACTTTACACTTCTCGACAACTCGTAATATGATTACCACAGCCTGATATTAGCAATAGAAACACTAATCTATGATTCTCAAATAGTTTGGAATCCATACTCCTCCCAAAAAACACTGTGAAAGCAATGAAAATTACGAGGGCGTATGACCATCCCATTTCCGATCGTTCGCCGCTAGTGTTGTCTATTATTCATAAAAACACTCACAGTTTATATTCCTGTTACTATATAACACTTATATATATCTACAGTCTTTATCCATAAGTTTCCTTCAGTAATAGTAGTTTATTGTCACTGTAGGGATTCAATTTCTTCCAGTAAAATACGTAGCATTCACTTTCTCGTCCTGTATACTAGTACTGAGAGTGAATGTCACTTTTGCCTTCACTCTCATAACTCATAGTAATCATACATGCTATAGTGAAACTTTCACTTTCATTACTATCTATCTATCTATATACCTAGGCTGCTTCCCCCAGGGAAAGGGAGGTAGCCGAGACAGGACGACACACTCTCCATTTACTCATTCATTCAAACACATTCATTCGTATCTTAGCCCCAAAGGGGAGAACGGACAGATCCTCACCGCACCACACTTTATTTACATTATTTACATTTCTATTTTATTTACGCTGTGTTATGCACTGTCACTTGAAGTAACTTATAAAACTTTTTTCCACTGTTCACTTATATTTACATTCATTGCTTTCTTGCTGTTTACACATTATTTACACTTTATTTACAATTCCACTTGCACTGTTTTACTCAATAAAAAGATCATAATCACACTCTATCAATTGTCAGCCATTTACCTCTTTCCACACGAGGTTTAGTAGGGGTTAAAGGTCACAGGGCCCTTTGCATGGGGCTATAAAGCGGCGGAAGTTAGCAGGAGCAAATCAGACATACTCCCACTTTCAAAGACGACAGTGAACTGATAGTGGTGGCCTCCTGCCGCCTGGCTAGGGTAGGTGCAATACTACCAACTTCAGCCCTATGAGACCTGCTAATATATAGCAATGAAATGATTGGCAGGAAACCAAGACAATACATAATAAATTAGGTAGTTCCAGGTGAATGTAAATATCACTTAGGCTTCTCCCTTCCCTCCTTATATGAATATTCATTACGAAAATAGATTATACGGCATATTTCAAGGGGAAATAAACAGCGAAAATTAGTGAACGAGTGCACGTGAGGTGTTGTCAGGTGATAATTAGCCAATTCCAGGTGCATGGCACTATCACTTACCTTATTTGCTTTTTGTATATATTATTTGGTATAAGAATAGGGCATAGGGCTTATTTCAGTGGATGAAATCAGTGGAAAATTCCAGGGAAGATTTACTTAGCATAGAATACAGTGTGGTGACCTGCAGTAATTAGGTAGTTCCAGGTGAATGTAAATATCACTTAGGCTTCTCCCTTCCTTTCTTATATATATTTTTATTACGAAAATAGATTATACAGCATGTTTCAAAGGGAAGTAAACAGCGAAAATTAGTGAACGAGTGCACGTGAGGTGTTGTCAGGTGATAATTAGCCAATTCTAGGTGTATGGCACTCTCATTTACCTTATTTCTTTCTTGTATATATTATTTGGTATAAGAATAGGGCATAGGGTTTATTTCAATGGATGAAATCAGTGAAAAACTCCAGGGAAGACTTGCTTAGCGTAGCACGGCTGGGCAGGCGAGAAGATAGGGTAATGGAGGGGAGGTAGGGAGGGGAGTCAAGAACGGGGAGAAATGGCTAAATTGTCAACAATGGATGGGAATAAAGATGAGATTAGGAGTGCTGACTAGTGTTAGACATTGGCAGTACTGATAGATGATACAAGCCACCACTTCAAAGCCCGGGCGAATTCAAAATAACACAGAATCATAAAAGTGTCGCCCCTCAGTATGATCCCTTGCTCCCAAGCTTCACGAAAGTGACGCCCCGCGGTTAAAGGGTTAATGGTGTAGTACGAGTCACCGTGAACACAAAGAACCGCCAGGAGTCACGTTTTGCCCTTCTTATTATTCTCCTTGCCTCAGCCCGTGCCTGTTTGTATGCAATAAAATTTTCCTCAGTGGGCTGACTGTCAAAAATCCTGTATCTCCTATTGCGTTTCCTTAATGCTTCTCGGCAATCCGGCGTCCACCAATGTGCTCTATGGTTCGCATGAACTGTAGAAGTCTTGGGAATAGCAGCCTCAGCTGCGTGTAATATGGATTTGGTTAAATTTTCGACCTTAACATCTATGGTCTCCCCTGATATATCTAAATTATCGACCCTTGAGAAGGATCCCCAGTCTGCTTTCTTACAGTTAAATTTTGGAGGTGAAGGGTCCGAAACGATGTCGCGTGTATAAGAAAGACAGAGGGGAAAATGATCACTTCCCAAGGAGTCGTCATAAGGGTCCCATGAATAATCTTGATGTAAATGTATATCAGGGGAGGCCAGAGATAAGTCGATAGCCGAAAAGTTACCAGTATGATCATCTACACGAGTCGCTTACCATCGCTCAGAAGACAGAGGTTGGACTGTAGTATTAAGTCGGCTACTTGTTTCCCACAACCATCGATCCTCAAGCTACCCCATTGATAGTGATGGGCGTTAAAGTTGCCCAGTACTAACTTATTCCCAGGAAGATGCTCAAATAGTGCATTCAAGGCATCACTATCAATGAGGCCATGTTGAGGACAGTACAGGGAGCAAATAGAGAGATACGTGTTATTAAATTTTACTCTTCACGTGACAGCTTCCAGAGTAGAATTTAGAATCACTTTCGTTTGTGGGTATGATCTGTGTGCGGATATGGCAACTCCGTGACCTTCATATCTTTTATACTAGTGGTAGTGTTTGAACTGTGGAGGATCAGGATGATCCTCGAGGCCTATCTCCTGTAAACAAACAATGTCTGGCCTGTGTACCGAAAGCAAGATTGCTATATTTTGTAACTTATTCCCAACACCTCTACAATTCCACTGTAATATAGTGAATGCGGTCGTTAACGATTTATGAGGGTGGCCAGTATGCTTAGTTTTTTTATGCCCTCTGTGACCAGGCAAGTGGCTGCCGGGGGACCTTTCCCGGTGCTTGCTTATGGAGACCTCCATATTTTCGTCAATAACAAGGCTCCCAGACTCCACTGAGGAAGAACTATTCTTTCTCTCCCTCGCTGGACCAGGAGAGGGGAAGGACATGAGGACGTGCTGGCTTGGTGAGGATGGTCAAATTAATCTTATCAGACTTGTCAAACTTCTGTTTTTGCTGCACTGACTGCGAAGGAGCAGCGGCAGCCTGAGAGTACGAAGTAGCAACAGGGATGTCCGTAAGAGAGTTGGAGCATATAGGAGGTTTGGACTGAGAGGTAGAGCGTGAGCATGAGGAGCGAATGTAAGGTCAGTCTGCGTTTCCATGGTGCACATCACGGAACGGGACACGACCGCTGGTGCATAGTAGATATTAGGCTTGGGAGTTGCATGCAACTCCTTCACCTTCTTCCTTGCATCGTAAGAGGAAATGCCCTCAGTTGCCTTCAATGTGCAGACCTCTTTTTCCTCCTTCCACTTGGGACAAACCCTCGAGGAAGTGGAATGAGCATCCTGCAGTGAAAGCAACACTCGGTGTCGGATGTACAGTTGTCAGCAGAATGTCCTACAGCCGCGCACCTGCCACACATGCAGTTGGAAGCCCGACAACCTTTTTCATGATGCCCATAAATCTGGCATTTTAAGCAACAAAGGGGGTCTGGGATGTAAGGTCTGATGTTAACAATTCTGTAGCCAATTTTAACGCTGGATGGTAACGAAACTTTGCCAAAAGTCAAGATGACGGTTGCGGTTTTCGTCCTCCTGCCCTCCAAGTATCTAGTAATAAAGCAAGCTTCTATAACATCCTGCTGAGCAAGTTCCTGTACGATCTCTTCCTCCTCCATAACCACAAGATGCCTGCAGGTGATGACACCCTTGCAGGAATTCGTGGAGTGAAGGATCGTGGTCTCAACATCATAACAATGGAACTTGCTCAGTTTAAGCAGATCCTTTACCTGGGCTGAAATCATAGTTTTTATGAGAAGGTCTCCACTCGCAAGTTTTTTCACTTGTTCCACCTCTCCTGCACACCCATCAATCACCTTCTTCATGATGAAAGGATTGAGGCTGGACAGGGGAGTGGAACCAACCGCATGAATCTGGACAAACGAAGCATTATTAACATTAATGTCAAGACGGGCACGTGTCTGGGGCCATTCAGTCTGGGGGCAGTCTGTCCGTTGAACAGTCGGAGTCTGTCAGGACTACCTTCCCCCCAGAAGGGGGGGGAAGCAGTAGGGGTGTCCAACATAGTTACCACCTCCCCCTTGCGGGGGAAGTGGGAAGAAAGAGAAAAACAAGCAAGGGACAAAGCACCCATGGAAGACACACTTAGTTTGAGATTACCCTCTCAAACCACTCTCGGGAGGACGCGCCTGTGTATATCTCACACTCCAGAGCGATCAGTGGGGGGGTACAGTCCAGAGGCGTGTAAGCAAAGGCAATCTCACTAAAGAGATATAGACACCTACTATATCTCTATTAAGGACAGGGAGAACTAGCTAACCTAATCTTTATTGGTGCAATGTACAAAACTAATGCTGGTGAGGCAGCCCTGCAAAGCTAGAGGAGAGCTCAGAATACACGTCTGCACTCCCCATGACCATGCATCAAAGTCTGACTTCCAGAAGTCTTGGAGATTATATACCCCCCAGCTGGTCCGCCATTGGCCAGAAGCAAGACCAGCCAGATGATGATTGGTGCTCCCACCAGTAGTGAGAGCCGGCCAGGTAGAAGGAGGCAGTTTGTAACATAGTTTGTATGAGCCGTTTTAAACAACATCTGGGATTGCTGGCCTAGTCTGAGTCGTTCCTGGGGTAAGATGGTAGGGCCATGATACCTCCCTCCAAAAGATAAGGCTTCCCAGAGGACGACTTAAGGAGAGGGTGAGGATTGTTGAGGCGGGAAAGCTCGGGACAGAGTATCTGCCAAGATGTTCTGCATACCACTGATATGTCGTATTTCAGAGGGTACCGTTCAAGGAAGAAGGACCAGCGTAAGAGACACTGGTTGGTGTGTTTTACCCTCTGAAGGAATATCAAAGGGTTGTGGTCTGTATAAACCACCAACGGCTCCACCCCTAAGACGTAGCAGCTGAACTTCTGTAGGGCGTTGATGAGCCCCAGCAGCTCCTTCTCAACTGTACTGTAGGTGCGTTGATGGGGCTTCAGTTGAGACGAGTGGTAGCAGACAGGGTGTAAGAGGCCATCATCTGGTTGGGGCTGCAGCAACACTGCTCCCGTCGCAGTCTCACATGCATCTACATGCAGGACAAATGGCAAGGAGAAATTAGGAGACTTCAGCACAGGTTCATTAGTTAGGAAGTCTTTAAGGGTACCAAATGCCTGCTGACAATCATCACTCCAATGAAACTTAACCTTGTTACTAGTTAACCTTGTTAGGGGAGAAGCAACAGAAGCAAAGGTGGGACAAAATCGATGGTAGAACCCTACCATACCTAGAAAACGTTGAACCTCTTTTCTACTGGTTGGAATGGGAAAAGATAAAATGGCTTCTACATTAGCTGTTTTGTCTAACTACTCCATTTCCCACAATATGTCCCAAGTAAGTAACAGTTGCTGAGATGAACCTGGATTTTGACAAATTAACAGTTAAGATCTATTCACTCAAGGCCTTGAAAACCTTATCCAGTCTGTGACGATGATGCTCCAAGTCATCCGCCACCACTAGAATATCATCAAGGTAGACACTAACTCCAGGGAGACCTCCTATAACTCCATTCACCATCTGCTGAAAAGTACTAGGAGCATTCCGTAGACCAAACAGCATCACTGTGTACTCGAATAACCCAAAGGGAGTAATGAAGGCAGAGATCTCCTGGGCATTCGGAGTGAGTGGTAGCTGGTAATACCCCTGCAACAAATCTATTTTCATTGCATACTTAGCCTGTCCCACACTATCAACCAGATCATCGAGGCAGAGGATAGGCATCAAGTACTGTCAGAAGATTTACTTGCCTATAGTCTGTACAGAACCTTACACGTCCACCTTCTTTCGGTACGAGAAATGAAGGAGATGCCCACGGGGAACAGCTGGGTATGGCCAAGTTGTTTTGCAGGAGGTAGTCGACTTCTTGACGCATCAGTTCAGTCTTCTTAGGACCTATCCGATAGGCAGGTTGTCGTATGGGATGAGCTCCTGGGACCAGTGTGATATCATGGTGAATGTATGGACACCTACCTCTTAGGGAAGTCTGTGAACAGGTCAGAGTACTTTACTAAGAGAGTTCCTAACCCTTGCCATTGTTCTTCATTTAGTGAGCCAAAATGAGAAGAAAGGTCTGACAGTATTTCAGAGTTTTTGAGAGATGACCAAGTGGTGATGGGGTCTTCGTCATCCTGACTGGAGGTACTGTTCAAAACACTTAATTTGTCCTTCTGAATTTGTTTACACAATAAAACAGTTTTCTCCTCCTGACTGGTATTGCACAGTAAAACAGAATTGCCCTCCTGACTTTGTTTACACAATAAAACAGATTCCTCATCCTGACTGGTATTACACAATAAACAAGAATTGCCCTCCTCCTCGGATCTCACAGAATACTTCTTTAGGCGGTTCACGTGAATCAACTGCTGGGACTTTCTTCTATCTAGGGTAGATATCACATAGTTGTTCTGCTGGAGTCCTTTTTCAACCTTAAGTGGTCCAGAAAACTTTGCAGACAAAGGGTTTGATTGGGTAGGTATCAGTGCTAAAACCTGGTCTCCTACTTTGAAAGTTCTTACTGTTCTTTAGACTTCTTATCAAAATTACTTTTCATCTTTTTCTGAGCTACCTCCAGATTTTTCTGAGCATAAACATGTATCTCAGAGAGTATAGCTCTTAGTTTACTTACATAGTTCGTGACTGATTCCTGGCTTACCTCATCTTTACTCAACCATTTGTCCTTAACTACTCTTAAAGGACCACGTACCTGTTTTCCATACAACAGTTGAAATGGAGAAAAACCAAACTTTCCTGTCTCACCTCGCAAAAAGCAAACAACAAATACTGCAGTCCATCACCCGAATCATGCTCGTGTTCAAGGCAGAATTTTTTCATCATGGATTTGATGGTCTGATGCCAACGTTCTAACACACCTTGTGACTCAGGGTGATACGCACTGGACAGCTGTTGTTGGATACCAAGTTCATCAAGCACCTCTGAAAATAATTTACTGGTAAAATTACTCCCTCTGTCAGACTGAATAATGTTGGGAATACTGACCCGAGTGAACATAGTTGTGAGCTGAGAGACTATGGTCTTTGCAAAGATGTTTTTCAAAAGGAAGGCCTCCGGGTAACGGGTAGTGGGACACATGACAGTCAAGATATATCGATTCCCTTTCTTTGTACGGGGTAGAGGACCTACACAATCGATTATGAGACGTTCAAATGGTTCAGATGTAACAGGTATGGGCTGAAGAGGGTCTGGGGGTATAGGCTGATTTGTTTTACCTACCATTTGGCACACATGACAAGTCTGAACAAATGATTTTACATCCTTCTTCATATTGGGCCAATAGAAATTGTGGTAAATTATATATATACCCAGGTGACCACTGGCTCCGTCATGACTTAGTTCAAGCAAAGACTGTCTCAATGAACAAGGGACAACAATCTGTGTGGTGTTAGCCCAGACATCAGCTGAAGACAAGAGAGGAGATCTGTAAAGATGCATCAATACGCCACCTTCATAACAGAATCCAGGTATCTTCACTACATCTTGCACTGATATCATAGCTTGATTACGACAACACTTGAGGGTCTCATCCTCTGTTTGGGCTGCGATTAGGTCTT
Organism: Coenobita brevimanus; assembly: GCF_032717465.1. Lineage (NCBI taxonomy): Eukaryota > Metazoa > Arthropoda > Malacostraca > Decapoda > Coenobitidae > Coenobita > Coenobita brevimanus. The sequence goes on from NC_136986.1 coordinate 24,689,340, forward strand.
GTCTTGACAGTAGTTGGGTGGCTAAATCAACTAAAGAATTATCACTTGCCTCATTATCATCGGTGTTTTGAGCTCGTGTCTGGGACCTCGTCACCACACAGGCTGGAAATAAGTCAGGCTGCTCCTTGTCGAGGGAAGGACTCGAAGGTGTTGGAGAGTAGTCTAAGGGAGTGCTTCGAACCAAGACATTAGGCACCACTGATCCACCTTCAATGCCATTCCCTAGAATAAAGTGAAAGCTGCTTAATGGCAGAGCATCAACCAACCCCACTGTTACATCTCCTACCACTATGTTAGTATCCAGATGTACCTTGACTAAATCAGCTGAAGAGATGTTAGTGTCCAACTGCCTCAGTAATACCTTATTACCCGTGGAATTCTCTTCAACATCTGGCAAATAGCTTCGTATCATCAGGCTTTGTGAAACGCCTGTATCTCTTAGGGCCTTTATTGGTAATCTGGGTGAATCACTACTCAGGGCAACTGTTCCATAGGATTTGAATTCAGTAAAAGGATCGTTAACCGAATGAATATTGACTACATGAGCAACAGGTTTCCTAGGTGATTCTGGTTTTATCTTAGAGTTATTAAAAGTGGTGTTGGGTTCTACACTTGGATCGGTAAAAGATATATTCATTTTTGACTGACGACACTTGGGATCCTTACAGAATTTCATACTGTGTCCTTCCTTTTTACAATAAAAGCAAAACAAGGGAGAGGGCTTGTTAGCCGCAGACCCTACTGGGTGAGAACTGGAATGAGACATAGAAGTAGGTGAGGAGGAGTTCACATATTTTCGCTGACTTCGAGGACTCGAGACAGCTTTGTGTTATAAGGAATATTCATCAGCCAGTTTGGCTGCTTTCTTTGCGACAGTTTCCCGTTTGTCAGAAATATGAAGCATCACGTGATGGGGAAATCTCTTATTAAATTCTTCTAGGACTATGAGATTTCTGTTTTCCTCAGAAGTAGTTACTTCGGCTTTTTTCAACCACTGATCAAATCGTTTGAACTTCTCACCTACAAACTCGTAGTATGTGCTGGCCGAACTCTTAATATAATCTCGAAAGGACTGTCTGTATCCATCAACTGTAATGGAATATGCATCTAAAATCACCTTCTTGATTGTTTCGTAGTCGGAGTCTAGAGACAGGGTGAGAAAAACTTTAACAGCCTTACTAGTTAGTTTCGGTTGCAGTAGCCACTTCCACTGCTCAGGTGGCCAGTTCAAATGTTGAGCAGTTTTCAAACAGTCGGGAATACCCATCCGGATCCGCCTTCACAAACGCTGGAACAAGCTTCATCATCTTGGCCAAATCGAAACCTCGAGGAGCCACATTTTCAGATATTTCCTTTACTTGATTCTTCAGCTGAGCTAGTTGTAGCTCATGCTGCCTTTCTTTCTCTCTTTCTTTTTCTCGTTCTCTTTCCCACTCTCTCCCATGCGCCTTTCTTTCTCTTTTTTCTCTTCCTTTTTCTTTTATTAGTTCCAGTTCCAACCGCAATCTTTCCAGAGCAAATTGCTCATCTTTCGCCACTTCTTGACCACCACTGTTTTCCTCATTATCATGTTCCCATTCTGTATCGGATTCTGTCAGATATTCCGAGCTCACCAAATACTTTAGGACTAAGTTGGCTCGTTGGCTGCGGATCATGGAACTCTTATACGGTATGTCCCATCTACAAAGTAGATAGGTCACTTCATCCTTAGTAGCGTATTTAAAGTTACAGTACCTACCTAACCAATAGGGTCTTTCTCAAAGTTATTTACATTCAAAGACATTCTTAAATTACTGAGAGAAACAAGAAATACAGGAATGCAAAAATTAATTGGGATATATAAGGAATGATTAAGGTATCACGCGTGATGAAATGATTAATGAGAATGGCTGGTGCACCTGATGTAACTGGTGTGATTTATTATGACAAACTAAGTGGATCTCTTCATAAAAACATCCCACGATATGTTTAAGGTAACCAGGACAATGATTACAAGAGATCGTACCCTTATGTCTCCCTGGTACAATAGTACAAAGTGATGGGGTAGACAAAGGTTTGAGCTTTAGTAAGTCAGACACTGAATAAGCCATGATTCGTTTTAAACGAATGAATATTTGTCTCAGGTATTTAATTACGCTGAGTGACTGTAGCTTTGTAGCTAACGTGAGAGATAAGAGCTACAGTACCGAATCTGCTCGAACTCGTTGGGGTTTGCCTCCCAGCTTGAGGAGAACTGGACAAGTATGACAACCATAACATGAGTACTGTGGAAGTAAACAAAATTTAGCCAATAAATATGACATGAATACCTTTTCACAGCAAAGAAATTTAAATTAAGGGTAAATCACAGAAGTACAACACAATTCTGAGCAAGCATCCCGGACAGGCCCCCAAATCTTGTTACAATCTCAATGTAGTCTAGGGGATGGTGGAGGCAAAAACAATCTTATTCTATATCCTTGCTCAGACCCCACCCAAACAGGGAAAAGTATATTAGAAAATGAATAGGAAAACAAGAGTATCATTCTTAATTTTATATTACTTTAAGACAGACCCACAATTAACTTATACCCACCATCATGAATAATTACAAAATACACAAAATGAAACAACCTGGACCAGGGTCAAGTTAACACAAAAGCTGAGCAGAGTCTATACAGCAGTGATGAGTACTAGCTCTACGATTAGCAATGACTTCCAGATTTTTTTTTCTTTTAATATTACCTATCGACCACTGGAGCCGAAGCCCCGGGTCATTAAGGCAAATATATATATGTATATACATTGGAACATATATACTTATATATACAAACATACATACATACATACATACATACACACACAAACATCCAGGCATATATATAGACACACTTTCATACACACAAACACACACACACACACATATATATATATATATATATATATATATATATATATATATATATATATATATATATGTATATATATATATACAGTATATATAATAATTTTATTTCATTTTTTGTATTTTTATTTGCATTTATATTTTTTCTTCTTTTAATTTTTTAGATCTTTCATTATTTATTAGAAAAAAAGCCTAATTAACCTAAGACCCTAAAACTAATGACCTAACAGACAAATCGTTAACGTATATTAAATCCTACAAAGAGAAATAGCTAAACCTACAGAAATAATAAAAATACCTCAACCAAGAGAACGCCGTTAACTGCAGATATATAATGCTTTTCTACATTACATACCTGCACTCATCACCTGCTGACTGTTGGTCAAGGCAGAAAATAATATAGGGGACATCAGTATAAGAAAGAGAACCTGAAGAGTCAGGAACTATTCCATATACGTCAGCTGTCGACCCTAATTAAGATAACTTATTCAAGATGATGACCCTCTAAGCTGTATATCTAACCCTATCCACTCATATGCTGATGACTCCACCCTTCACCTATCCATTCTGTTCCCTCAACGTCCATCTCAGCAGTTACTTCAACAAACAAGGGACGAGGCTATGGCACACCTAATGTCTGACTTGGCTCGTATCTCTGACTGGGGTAAAAATAATCTGGTTGTTTATAATGCATCAAAGACTCAGTTTTTGCACCTATCAACCTGACAAAATATTCCGCAGGTATACCCACTAATGTTTAACCCGCGCCATCCCGGCGACGTGAATTAACGTCCGCACATCATGTGCACTCATATCCCAGCGACGTGAATTAATGCGGCAACATTGCAAGGTCCCTAATTTGCACAATTTTCAATTTTCGCGAGTGATCTCGCGAGTGATTTTTGGCACGTATACACGGGACACCTTCCTCTATTCTTCTACAAGATGCCAAGCAGGGACAATGCCTTACACCGCATAACCTCTCCCCCCCCCCTTGCACGCCATTGTCTCGGCAATTCACCTGTTACCAGTGACCTGGCCAATAAAGACATTCAGGGCCAGAGTGATTCCCCAATCGATGACAATGTGGAGGACAAAGTTTACATAGCATTAGAGGAAGAAACAGTTAGAAAAGATGATCAGGTAATGTGGGAAAAAAAAGGTCATGAATGGTGATGAGTTAGTGAGTGAAACAATGCTTATAATGCCTATATTACTGTTTGAAAACCAATATACTCTTGTACTACACATAAATTCGTACCACGTAAATAAATAAATACTGTTTATGAGTGTATAAAATAGTTACCCTCCCATAGAACTCGTTTTCTTTGGTGCCAGCCTGTTAGAAAACCCAGTCAGGTAATGAAGTACTCGTACCCAAATTGAGTATTTTAAACCTCAGGTGAGCGATTTCTCCATGAATTTTCGATGTTTCTCACCAAAAGCGGATGTTTGAGCCCCCGCCAAAAAGGTCCAAAAATGTCGGGACTGGGGCGTACCACTGCCCAGAAAACGTTGGGATGGGGCCGGTTAATAATTTTCAGCTTAATCCTGGATCATTCTTGAACATGTTTGGGGTTTCATTTACTTGAGACTTATCTTGGAAAGATCATATTACATCTCTTGTAAAATCTGCTTTCAAGAGATTAGGTGTGCTAATCTGACTCCGTTCCTTCTTTACCCCTGCACAATTGTTGACTCTATACAGGGGTTTTATCTGCCCCTGTGTGAAGTACAACTCTCATGTGCAGGAGGCTCCCCACATACAGCTCTTCTCAATAGGGTGAAGTCAATGGCTTTTCGTCTCATTAACTCTCCTTCTCTTACTGACACCCTTCAACCTCTGTCTCTTTGTCGCACTGTTGCATCTTTATCTCTTTTTTATCGCTACTTCAATGGTCACTGCTCCTCTGAACTGTCTGCATGCATTCCTCCTCCTCTACGACGGGCGCGTAGCAGCCGTCTAGCAGCAAACTCTCATCCCTTTTCTGTCCAACTCTTTAATGCAAGAGTTAACCGTTACTCCCAGTCTATCATTTATGCAACAGGTCAACTCTGGAACTGTCTCCCTCTGTCTGTATTTCCTGCTTCCTATGATCTCCAGTCTTTCAAACGCGGTGTGTCCAGGCATCTCGAAATGATCGGATCTTGAATTTGGCTCTTTCTTGTATTTTGTTTTTCTCTTGGAAGGAACAATAATTGCGGGGTCATGGCCTTTGATCCTTCTTCCTCACATTAAATAAAAAAAAATTACATATGTATGAAAAGGGTGGTACCTCGCCCAACAGACCACCATCGATTGCAAGTGCCCAATACCTCTCTGTATTGCACACTTGCACCCATCAGCTGATGGCTGTCAGTCGAGGAACGGGGTTTAATGTAGGGGACATCAATATTAGAAACAAATCAATGGGAGGAGGAACTATTTCAAATATGTCAACTGTCAACCCTAATTAATAGTACAATATATACATATTTACAGTTGATAAAAACCATAACCATACAGTAAAAAAGTCACATCACTTTGATCAGTCCAGTCTCTCTCAAGAAAGCCATCAAAATATCAGTCATAACAATGTCCCCATCACCCAGGATGGTGGAAAGGGTGAAGGGGACATCTCCTGCACCGCAGTAATTTATAAGTGAAGCACGTTCACGAATAAATCGCCAACAGCGCAGGATGATATGACTGAGAGATACCATCGCATCACAGATGTCACAGTGCGGTGGGAATTGTCTTTCCATATAAGGTTTCATATGCATTAATATGGTGGCATTAAGCCGTAAGTGAGCCAACACTTTTTCTTCCAGGCGACTGGAATGGTTGGCAGAGTCCCAGTCACCCAGATACGGCTTACACATTGGAATATTTAGTCTGGTCCACTGACCTTACCACAGAAGATTTATTGATTTCTTTCCGAGAGAGAGACTTGACCGTAGATCATGAGGAACGTCCCAAGTCTCCTCGAGCTCTACAGCCGACTTTGCAAGTAAGTCAGCCTGCTCATTTCCATAGATAAGACAATGACCAGGCACCCAGATCAGCGTGAATGACTTGTTGCATGAATGCAACATATTAATGATGCGGCCCTGGATCTCGTGCGAGTCCGTAGTGCATGATGCAGTTGCTTGAAGGGCTGATTCTGAGTCTGAAAATACGACAGATGAGTCATGCCAAGAATTTAGAGCACAGTCTATGCCTTTGTCAATAGCAAAAAGTTCGGAGGTAAACACATGTATGAGTCGGCAACCGATACCTGAGGGCACATTCAGTCGACCACACACTAGCATCCATACATTTACTCGACTTGGAGCCATCGGGGTACAATTGGTGGGACCCTAAGTGACTAACAATGATATTACGAAACAAGTGGTGGACCTCTGCCTCCGACGCCTTGGTCTTAGGTGCAGGGAGCCATGTTACATCAGTGGTAAAGCCGGGTGGCTCCCAAGGCGCTATATTTTTAGACACCAACTTGTCACAGTCACTGAGGTCCACACCAAGCTCCTGGGTTAGGAAGTGGAGACCAACGGCAAGTGGTCGACACACCCCTCGCATAAGATGGTGGTGTTGACGCAGGGGGGTACTGGCCACATTGCCTATATTACTTTTTCTCATTGTCCACACACCGTAGGACACGGCCAGATGGTCTCGACGAATACGGAAGGGAGGCATATTTGCCTCCACTTCCATTTGAGCTACACGTGTACACCGGACGGATCCAAGACACATTCGCAAACATTTATTTTGTAACATATCCAACGTCCTCAATGTGGCATCGGATGCCGAGCGTTACACCTGTGCGCCACAGTCTAGCTTCGATCTAATAAGGGACTTATACACCATTAATAAAGATTTTCAGTCAGCTCCCCATGCAGTACCCACTAGGTACTTGAGGACATTTACTGGTTTATCGCAACGAGCAAGCAAATCATTAACATGAATTTTAAAGTACAAACGATGATGAAAATGTAGGCCCAAAAACTTTTAAAGAATTTTGAAGAGGTACCGCCTGATTATCTGAAGTTAAACACAAATTAGGTACGTTACAAGTCGTAAAAACTACAGCGGCACACTTACGGACGGAAAACTTAAATCCCCACTGCAAAATCCCCACTGCAAGGCCTACTGGTGGACGGAGTCAAGGGCTGCTTGAATCCGCCCAGCTGAAAATTGTGCATTTTGGGAAGAGTGCCATATTGCACAATCGTCAACGTAGAGCAAGTATTTAAGATTCCTCGGTATGGGAGCTGATGACAGAATATCGTTGATCATAATTCTAAATAAAGTAGGACTAAGCACGTTTCCCTGTGGCACGGCATTTTCATGGATAAATTTATTCGATGTTATGTTATGGGGCAATTTGACAGACAAAGTCCTGCTCCTTAAGAAATTTGAGATAAAAATAGGCAAATTTCCTATTTAACTACAAGCATAGAGCTTCATTAGTATACCGTGTCGCCATGTCATGTCATAGACTTTATGGATGTCCAAGAACACCCCTATCATGAATTCTTTATTGGCAAATGCCTCTGAAATATAATACTCCAAATTCATTAAATAATCTAGTGAACTTCTGTATTTACAGAAGCCACATTGTTGATCATTTAACAAATTCTACGACTCTAAACAAAAAGAAGCCTATTATTAACCATACATTCCATGACCTTACATATACAAGAAGTCAACACAATAGGACGAAATGAGGTGGGATTCACAAGACGACCAGCCTCTTTGGGTATCGGTATGACGCACGCAAAGTCCCATGAGTTTGGGAACGTTCGAGATGCCCAAATCTCGTTGTACAATGGTAACATCTTAATCAGGTTGTCCTGATTAAGATTCTGGATCATACCCTAAGTGATGGTGTCTGGTCCAGGGCTGGATTCTTTACAAGATTTATGGGCAAGTAACAGTTTATCTAGCATAAACTCTTGGTTGTACAGGGAGTCTACGTCTTCTGTGGCAAAGTCTATTATCTGTAGCTCAGCTGTGCATTTATGATGTTGAAAACACGGATCATAATTCACTGAGCTACTTACACGAGAAAAACTCCTGGCAAGGATGTTAGCATCGTCCATGGGATCGTCATAGATGGTGTTGTTCACCTGCAGGGTGGTGACAGGGATGTTTGGGTGTTATTATTTAACCCGCAGCGTCCCGTCGACGTACTTCCACGTCCTCACGTTTTGTCACTGCCAATCCCGTTGACGTACTTCAACGTCCTGCAATTGCAAGGTTCATAATTTCCACAATTATCAAAATTCGCGCGAGATTTTCGATTCGCCCATGTACCCAAGCCTCCCCTACCTGCCACCAGGCAGGCAGCATCCCAGACCCCGTGTGACCCGCGCTCGCCCTTGTCTCGGTCACTCACCTGTTAGCAGTGACCCAGGTCAGACATGGCGTGGAAAGGTCTCTCAGACGACGAAATTGCATCCGCCCTGGAAGCCTTCACTGGAGATAGTGATTCTCCACTTGACGATGATGTGGTGGATCGCGATTACGTCCAGCCAGAGGAAGAAATAACAAGCAGTGATGGAGAGGTCCCTTCGCCCTGGAAAAAGCGGTATTTGACACACCGTAAGGCAAGGGAAGGCCAGCCTGCTCCCCAACCACGTGCACGGCTATCTCTCCATCCCGAATCTGATGAGGACGAGGATGAGGACGATGAGGATGATGGCGGCTTAGGACGTGATATCGCCTTGTGGTTGGGTAAAGAAAAAATATCACCCCGAGGATCAGAAGGTGGGACGAGAAGACATATCAGGTATGGTGCAAGTCTTTTGTCTGGGGAAGTGGAAAGTGGTGTAGTGAGAGTGCTGGGTGAAAGGGAAAGTGGTGTGGCGGGAGCGCGGGGTGAAAGGAAAAGTGGTGTGGCAGGAGTGCGGGTTGAAGGGGAAAGTGGTGTGAGGGAGGCAGCACGAGCACGTGGTGCACGTAGGCCTTGGGGAGAGAAGGTGGAGCCACTCCCCAGCACGTCTTTTGCCCCACAATATTCCCAAACTTCCTCCCCACAGCCCCAGGATGTGGGGAAAGGAAGGAAAGGGAAGGGAAAGGGTAAAGGAAAAGGGAGAGGGAAGAGAAGTGCGAGTGATGAGAGACACCGCTCTCCACCTCCCCAACCTCCCCCACCACCCTCACCTCCCCACCCTGACGAAGGGGACGATGGGGACGTGGCTGGAGACGGTGGTGTCTCGTGGAACTGGGAAGATGGGAGTAATTTTACTCCCATCATTCACCCTTTCACTGAGGAGTGGCGGTCTCGTTGCACAGCTCCAGGTGTGCATGTGGGTTCCTCTAGGGTGGATTTTTTCCACTTGTTCTTTGGGGAGATGTTTGTGGGGTGCATAGTGGAACAGTCCAATATATTTTCACGAACACAGCGCCGTGAAAGTGAACGTTTGGGAACCACGAGCAGGCATTCCCAACAATATGACCATCCCGTGACAATTTCAGAGATGTTCTTATTTTTTGCCCTGGTTCTCTTGGTGGGTGTGGTATGAAAAAACCAAATTCCTGCCTACTGGACAACTAACCCAATGATCCTCACACCTTTCTTTGGAAAGGTGATGAGTCATAACAGATTTCAGCATATTCTCGGCCGCCTCCACTTTTTTGATGCAGAAGATCCAGCCAATGCAAATAACACAGATAAAATGAGGAGAATTAGGCTGATATTTGATCATTTACGGGAAATGTTCCGCTCCTCATTTTATCCTTACAGAGACCTTGTCATAGACGAGAGTCTTGTGTTGTGGAGAGGCAATATTTCCTTTCGGCAGTACATACCCAACAAGAGACACTGTTTCGGGTTCAAGATCTTTGTTATGTGTGACTGTAAGACTGGTTATGTGCAAGACATAGTCTTGTACTCGGGCGCACAGACAGATATAACGGAAGATCGTAGTATAGGACTCTCTGGGGCCGTGGTGAAGACAATGATAGAGGAGTACCTTCATCGTGGTCATGTTTTGTACCTGGACAACTGGTACACTAGCCCTCTTCTCGCTAGGTTCCTCCACCAACACGACACCGGAGTCTGTGGTACAGTCAAGAGAAACCGTTGCCATATGGTCAAGATAGGGAGGAAACTTGACAAGAAAGAGGTGTTTTTCTTCCAGGCCAATAACATCCTTGCCACCCTGTGGAACCACAACAGGGAAGTTTACCTCCTATCAACTGTTCACAGCCCCCTGATGCACCGCACAGACTCTGTGGATCACCGTAGCGAGAGGAGGCGCAACGTCTGGAAACCCGAGTCTGTACTGGACTATAATCTGAACATGAGGCAAGTGGATCAGTCAGACTCGATGATTTCCAGTGTTGACTGTGCCAGGACCACGATGAAGTGGTACAAAAAACTCTTTTTCCACTTGCTCGACATCACGGTCCTGAACGCCCACTACCTGTACGCCATGACCACCGGAGTATCCGAGACCTTTGAGGGGTTTGTGAGGGAGCTGGCACGTGAAATAATCGCCAAGCATGCCCAGGACAGACCCACACACCGCACCCGCACCCCCATGGCTGCCCAGACTCCCCTACGCCTCACAGGACGCCACTATCCTAGCACAATCCCTTCCGACCCAAACCATCGTAAACCCCAGCGCCGCTGCCATGTATGCAAGCACTCGACAGTCAGACCATCCACTCAGAGAAAAGACACAAGGTACGAGTGTGTCGAGTGCAATGTTGCTTTGTGCCTTCAGCCATGTTTCAAAGAGTATCATAACTTCCTACACTACTGAAACTGTGCGGGATGGCGATATGACTCTCATTATAATGGTAAGGTCGGTCAGTAGGTGCTAAGTCATATATAAAGTTGAAAAGGGTGTAATGTTTTCAGGAAAGTAATGTATAAGTTGAGAAATAGTGTAAGTTGAAAGAAGTGATATCAAAACTACACCCACTGTGTAAATCTGCGAAAATATGACGCTCAGTATAACACTCTGGACAGTAAATATGTGATAGCAAGAATATAAAGTGGAAACGGGTGTAATGTTAGCATGAATGTAACGTATAAGTTGAAAAATAGTGTAGGTTGTAATAATTGATGTCACGAGTACACCCACTGTGTAAATCTGCGAAAATATTACGTTCAGTAGAACATTCTGGTCAGTAAGTATGTGATAGGAATTATATAAAGTGGAAAAGGTTGAAATGTTAGTAGTAAGGTAATTTATAAGTTGAATACTAGTGTAAGATGAAACAAATGATATCGCGATAACACTCACTCTGTATGTACGCGATAATATGACGCTCAGTAGAATCTTAAGGTCTGAAATTTTGTTATATCAATTATATCAAGTGTAAACATGTGCAATGTTAGTGGAGAATTATTATATAAGTACAAAAATAGGTTGTAAGTTGAAATAGTAGTCATAGCGACTTCACCATGTGTGTTATTATGCGCTATTATTATGCTAAATATTTACCTAAGGCCTGAAACTATCTCAAAACAGTTCTATAAAGTGGAAAAGTGTATAATGTTATTAGGAAAGTATTATGTAAGTAGAAAAAACACAATACGAGTTGAAACAACAGTCACAGCGAGTTCACTCACTACGTAAATAAGCGCTAACATTACGCTAAATGTTATCAAAAGGCCTGTGAATACGTAAAAACAGTTCAATAAAATGTAAAATGGTATAATGTTATTGTAGATGTATTATGTAAGTAGAAAAAATGATATGTATCATGATTCAGGAATGTTAGCGATTCATTGTGACCAGTCTGCCCGATTTTGCTCATTTCACATGATGGTACAATGCTTATTTCAGCTCTATTTTTGTATAAAATCCAATTTACTCTTTTATCACATGTTTTTATGTTTGTAATAAATACATATCCACTTACTTTCATTGGTTTCCCAGACTTATAATACCATAGAAAACGTTAGAGGCTCAGACCACCTACAGAGAACACGGTACCAGGTGTGACGAAGGTATACCTGTTTAGGGCACTTATGGACCCCTGGGAACAATTTCTTCGTGACTGACCATTGTTTCTGACCAAAAGCGAAAGTTTTAGCAAAAAAAAATTTGGGTCCAAAAATGGTCGGGATTGGGGGGTACCAGTGGTGAAAAAGTGGTCGGGACGGGGCGGGTTAATATTTTAATAGTGGACCAGACTTTAGTGAGTGGAGTTGATCGATTCACCATGGACACAAAGGACAGCCAAGAGTCACTTTTCTCCCTTCTTATTATTCTCCTTGCCTCAGCCTGTGCCTGTTTGTATGCATTAAAATTTTCCTCTGTAGGCTGGTCATCAAAAACCCTGTATCTTCTATTCCTTAATGCTTGTTGGCAATCCGGCCTCCACCAATGTGCTCTATGCTTCACATGAATTGTAGAAGTCTTGGGCAGCCTCAGCCACATGTATTATGGAATTAGTTACATCTTCGACCTGAACATCTATGGTCTTCCCAGATATATCTAAACTGTCGACCCTTGAGAAAGATCCCCAGCCTGCTTTCTTATAGTAAAATTTTGGAGGTGGAAGGTCCGAAACGATGTCGCGTGTAAAAGAAGGACAAATGGGTAAATGATAACTTCCCAAGGAATCGTCGTAAGGGTCCCAAGAGAAATCTTGATGTATACCAGGGGAGGCCAGTGATAAGTCAATGGCCGAAAAGTTACCAGTACGATCATCTACACGAGTCGCTATACCATCGTTCAGAAGACAGAGGTTGGACTGTAGTATTAGGTCGGCTATTTGCTCCCCACGACCATCGATCCTCAAGCTGCCCCATTGATAGTGATGGGTGTTAAAGTCGCCCAACACTAACATTTCCAGGAAGATGTTCAAATAGTGAATTTAAAACAGCACTATCAATGAGGGCATGTGGAAGACAGTACAGAGAGCATAGACAGATACAGTAATCCCTGTACTTTCTGGACACCCACTTTCCGGACACCCCACTTACCGGACATTGTGGGCCTGGACCTTCGTAACCCAAAAATGGCCAAAAAAAGAAAAAATCCCCCTTTAATCCGATTTTCCCCCCACCCGTAATTTGAAATTGCAGCACGGCACCGAACAGCTGTTACACCATGGACCATTCACCCCTTCCTTCCTCCCCCCTCCCCCCTTCCCTGTCAGGGTTGCCATTTGGTATTTTTCATTACCAAATATGGGCCAATTTGGTAATGAAAAATTCGTCTGGTAATGAATCAGAATAATGCAATACCAAACGGATTTTTCACATGTGTGAGGATATACAGGATGGAGATGGTGGATTGTTTGCTCTCTCTGATTAATCTGCTAGCCTATATAGCATAAAAATAATCAACATGCTCTTAATTATAAGAAGAGTGATTACATGAATTTCCATTTGTATATATAATTAGTGAAGAATAAATGCTAGCCTTACGAATTTGGTAATGAAAAGTTAAATTTGGTAATGAAAATTGAGGAGTTTGATAATGTGGCCGTTGCGATCTGGCAACTATGTTACCCCATCATCAACAGTCACAGCCTAACTCCGATCGAGAGCAGATGCTTACCGTAATGGAAGCCACATGTGCTCGTTTTTTTGTGAATAAACTGCAATACCTCGCCACTAGACCACACGGGAATTTACAGTGTTGTGCAGTGTTATGAAATTAGACTTTAAAGTGTAAAGGATTAACTGTGGAGTGCAAACTGCCAGTTGAAACCAGTCCAGGAGCCAGGGATGTGTTGTAAGTACCCAGAATGTTTAATATTGTATAAACTCACTTCTCAAACCTCATTCTCTGGTTCTTTTGCATTTATTTCAGTCTTTCATGTCCCTTATTGGTGTGATTTGGGTCTTAAATACATGCTATGCATGTCCAGTAGGGAGTTGTATAGGTGTTTTTCTGAGTCAGGGTAGCTTAGGGTCCATAGGTACAAGTCCTGGAGGCTGGGGCCCACTTTCCAGACGGGAACACTTTCCGAACATGCTTTTGGCTCTATTACATCAGAAAGTGGAGGGATTACTGTATGTGTTATTAAATTTTACTCTGCACACGACAGCTTCCAGAGTAGAATTGTGGGTGTGATTTGTGTGTGTATATGGCAACTCCGTGACCTTCATATCTTCTATACGAGTGGTAGTGTTTGAACTGTGGAGGATCAGGATGATCCTCCAGGTGCATTTCCTGTAAACAATGTCTGGCCTGTGTAGTGAAAGCAAGATTGCTATGTTTTGTAATTTGTTCTCAACACCTCTACAATTCCACTGTAATATAGTGAATGCAGCGGTTTAAGATTTACGAAGATGGCCAGTATGCTTAGTTTTTTTATGCCCCCCGCGACCAGGCGAGTGGCTACCGGGGGACCTTTCCCGGTGCTTGCTAATGGAGACCTTCATATTTTCGTCAATAACAAGGCTCCCAGATTCCACCGAGGAAGAGCTACCCTTTCTCTCCCTCGCTGGACTAGGAGCAGAAAGAACATGAGGAGGTGACTGTTTGGTGAGGGTTGTCAGATTAATCTTATCAGACTTGTTGGACTTCGGTTTTTGCCGCACCGACTGTGAAGGAGCAGCAGCAGCCGGAAAGTAGGAAGTAGCGACAGGGATGTCTGTAAGAGGGTTGGAATGTACAAGGGGTCTAGACTGAGAGGTACGGCAAGTGGCATGAGGAGCGAAGGTAAGGTCAGTCTGTGTCTCCACTGTGCACATCACGGGACGGGACACAACCGCCGATGCATAGGAGACATTAGGCTTGGGAGTTGCATGCAACTCCTTCACCCTCTTCTTTGCTTCGTGGAAGGAAATGCCCTCAGTTGCCTTCACTGTGCAGACCTCTTTCTCCTCCTTCCACTTGGGACAAACCCTCGAGGAAGCGGAGTGAGCATCCTTGCAGTGAAAGCAACACTCAGTCTCGGACGTACAATGGTCAGCAGAATCTCCTACAGCCGCGCACTTGCCACACACCACATTAGAAGAACAAGTCTTTTCAGGATGTCCATAAATCTGACATTTTGAGCAACGAAGGGGATTGGGAATATACAGTCTCACATTGATAATTTCATATCCTACTTTCACATTAGTAGGAAGAGATATTTTTCCAAAAGTCAAGCCTACTGTGGCTGTCTCCGTCCTTTTGCCTACCTGGAAATGAATGATAAAACACACATCAGTTACATCTTGCTGAGCAAGTTCATGGATGATGTCGTCCTCTTCCTTTACCATGAGGTCCCTGCAGGTGATAATACCATTGCAGGAATTCATGGAATGAGGGATCCTCGGCTCATCATCATAACAATGAAATTTGCTCAACTTCATCAAATCCTTTACCTGACGCGAGTTTACGGTCTTTACCAGAAGGTCCCCACTAGCAGTTTTTTCACCTGTTCCACCTCACCAGCGCATCCATCAATCACCTTCTTGATAAAAGGATTGAGGCTGGACGGGGGAGTGGAACCAACCACATGAAGTAGCACAAAGGATGCATTATTTACATCAATGTCTAGTGGGGCACATGTCTGGGGCTGTTCAGTTACAGGGCAGTCTGTCCATGGAGCAGTCATGGGTCAGTCAGGATTACCTCCCCCCCTCCGCCATAGTTACCACTTCCCCCTCGCGGGGGAAGTGGGAAGAAAAAGAAAAACGAGCAAGGGAGAAAGTACCCATGGAAAGACACACCTAGTCTGCGATTACCCTCTCAAACCACTCTTGGGAGGACGCGCCTGTGTGTAAGACACATCCCTGAACGATCAGTGGGGGGTACACTTCAGAGGCGAGTAAACAAAGGCAATCTCAGTAAGCAGATATAGACAACTACTATATCTCTATCAAGGATAGGAAGGAGTATGAGAACTAGCTATCTTAACTTTATTGCCAGTGAGGCAGCCCTAGAACGCTAGAGGCGAGATCAGCAAATACATATCTGCGCTCTCCACGACCATCCGTCAAAGTCCTGACTTCCAGTTGTCGTGGAGGAGATTATATACCCACCAGCTGGTCTGCCATTGGCCAGAAGCAAGATCAGCCAGATGATGATTGGTGCTCCCACCGGTAATTTAAGAGAGTCGGCCAGGAAGGAGGAGGCAGTTTGTAAGATAGTTTATATGAGCCAGCTTCAACAACATCTGGGATTCCCGGCCTAGTTTGGGTCGTTCTCGGAGTAAGATGGTAGGGCCATGACATGACCAAAAGATGATGACTAAGGACCGAACAACGGACATGGTACGGATCATGACATGGAATGTTAGGGGTGCAAATAAGGAGGTGAAATGAAAGAAGATTGTCCAGGTGCTTGAGGGTGCGAAAGTGGATGTATGTGGATTAACTGAAGCTATATGGAGAGGTGAGAGTGCGAGAGAATGGGAGTATGGATAGGGTTTATGCACGAGAGTAGGTGAGAATGAGAGGGCAAAAGAAGGGTGTGTATTGTTGTGAGTAACAGATGGAAGGAGAATATAAGAGAGTATGGATCAGCCAGTGCAAGGATTGTGTGGGTTAGATTGAAAGTTGGACTACAAATGTGGGCGACTGTGTGAGTGTGTACGCCAGCCAACACAAGATTGTACAAGCAGAGTGAGAAAAAAGTTCTGGACAAATGTGGAAGCATGCATGGAAAAGTTTGAAAGGAATGAGAGAGTGTTCTGACTGGAGATATGAATGGAAAAGTAGGGAACGTAAAGGTGGATGGCATAGTTGGCGAGCGGGAAGTGCCTGCAGATATGGATGAGAATGGCAGTGCCTTAGTGGACATTTGTGCTAGGAGGGGGTTGGTGATAGCCAATACCCTCTTCAGCCACAAAATGATCCATAGGTATACTTGGCGAGTGATGAGGAGGGTGAGTGGTGAACTGAATGAATAGAAGGCAATGATTGATTTTGTGTGTGTGGATGATAGGATGAGAACGTGTGTAATGGATGCAAGAGCATATAGAGGTGGGGGTGTTTCTGACCACCTCTTGGTGGTGGTGAGAATCAAGGTCCAAATGAAATGAAGAAATAGAAGATGGGATGGACAGGAAGAAGTAGTGGACACAAGGAGGGTGGAAAAGTTACAAGAGGATGGGAAAAAGCCAGATTATAAAAAAGCAGTGGAGGAATGATTGGGTAAGTATGGATTGGAGCAGATGGAGGATGTGGAAGGTGTGTGCAAGATAATCACAGAAGAATTCTGTGCAGCATGTAGGTTGTTGTGTGGGGGGAAGAGAAGACGACGGAGGGTGCAGGGAACAGCATGGTGGAATGAAGAGGTGAGACAGACTGTGGCATAAAAGAAGAAAGCATAGGCCTATATTGAGTGGATGAGAAACAGGGACATGGAAGAAGTTGTGAGATGGAAGAGAGATTTATATGTAGAGAGGAAGAGAGAGGTGAAAAGATTAGTAAAAGAGAGTAAGAAGAATTTTGGAAGGAATTTGAGTGTAGTGTGGAGGGAATGTAAGAAAATGTTCTGGAAAGAAGTAGAGTTAGACAGGGTGTCAAAGAAGTTAGTCAGGGAGTGAAAGAAAAAAATGGCAGATTACTGGTGAAGAAGGGAGAAAAAATTAGCGGATTGACAGAACACTGTAAGGAATTGTTGAAAATAAAGAATGAAATTAATGAGAGTATAAGTGGCTGGGGAATGTTTTGGAGATGGAGGGATGTGAGAAGAGAGGAAGAAATCAGTAGGTTGGAAGTTAAGGAAGCAATGAAGAGAGTCAGAATGGGGATAGCCCAAGGATTTCATGGAGTGTGGGGTGAAATGCTGAAGTATGGGGGAGAGATAGCAGAAGAATGGATGTAGATGTGCAGATTGGCCTGGGAGGACGGTAGAGTCCCGGAGGATTGGAAGTCAAGTGTAATTATTCCCCTGTACTAAGAGAAACGGGAAAAAGAAGTGTGTGGTAATCACAGGGGCATTTGTGTATTTAGCATAATAGGAAAAGTATATGGTAGGATACTTATTGACAGATTTAGGGAAATTACAGAGGAATTAGTTGGAGAAGAACAGGGAGGTGTTAGGAAGGGAAGAGGGTGTGTAGATCAGATATTTATTCTTAGATCTTTAGTGGAAAAGTTTCTAGAGAAAGGAAAGAAGTTGTGTATGGCCTTCATGGTTTTGGAGAAAGCATATGACAGTGTGGATAGACAAGGATTGTGGAATGTATTAAGAATTTGTGGAGTAGATGAGAAGTTGTTGAATTCTGTGAAGAGTATGTATGAGTTTTTTTTTTTTTTTTTTTTTTTGTGTGTGTGTGTGTCCGACTCTGAGCATAGGCTTCACAGCCTGCTATCAAGGCCCAGCAGTCCTCCTACATACCATACACCTCTACATGTCATCACTTCGGCGCTAACACCCACCGTCCATATTGAATACATGCTAGGGCTGTCTCATATAGGACTGGTGTATTGGTATTAGCGGGGGTATTTTTAGGACATGTCGGCGGGTCTTCTGGTAGATCAGTAAAGCCTGATTTAATGAAATTCAAATCCTTAAACTGTTCCCTGCCCCAGCCGGGATTCAAACCTGGGTCCGTTAGGACTACAGGCCACCTCTCTACCGATTGAGCAACCGCTAAGGTTGCAGTGCCTGTGGATAGTGAATTGAGTGATTTTTTCAATTTGAAGGTTGGACTGAAACAGGGATGTGTCATGTCTCCATGGCTATACAATCTGTGTATGGATGGGGTTATAAAAGAGGTACTATTGGCCACAGAAGTTTCGTTCCTCTCATTGTGGGCGATTTGATGAATGTGGCAACGTTGCATTCTCCCCCTCTACACCCCCTCCCTCCACCCGTCTCCCCAGATAGCTTCTGAGGTTTATGAACCGCGTTGTGAAGCACCTGAACGTCCGAGTTTACTGCATGTTACTCGATATGATGGGCATGATATATTATGCCTGTTGCTAATGAAAATTTGCGTGTTTCATGACTGTATTCATTTTTGCAGGAGTTATTAGAATGTATAAATGTGTCATGCCATTTGTACCAAATCACAGTAGTACTACCAAATACTAAAGCATCTGGCGTTACTTCCGATATTCTTCCAGTGTTATTAATGACTACACTCTTATAATCTGCTTAGGCCGACCAGTGCTACGAACAAGTTAAGGAATTTTTTTTTTTTCTATTCATTCATTTATGAATTCATTAATATCGAAAGAGTGAGAGCAACAAATTTAAAATAGATATTAAGAATACACACAAGTCTGTCAAAGTGATAAGCACATTAGAAACTGGCAACATCCAAGGGTGAACATACTAGATGAAGTAATATTTTAATAAAAATTAAAGAAGATTACCCGACAGAACACTGACACCAAGATAATTAGATTGTGTCGATAACATAGGTGATATGGCAGCCCTATCACAATCTAGGGCTCAGCCATGAAATCCCTCGTTACGACAGTAAAATCGGTGTAATCTTTTACCTTTCTTCCATCTTGCGTTTCTCTGTAATACCAGTATCCACTAGAATAAGACCACTGATGAGGAGGGATCCAGTAATGAAGACATTATGTGAACGGATGTGTCACTCAGAACGCATGTATGAAAAATAAAGAAACGGCATCAGAAGTGTGACTGTAAAAAGGCATAATAATACGGCGCCGTCTAACAGGGATGGAGGATGAAAAGGCTCACGTAGGAAATGATGAAAGGCAAATAAAAAGTGAACACTGATGAGTATGAAATACTCTACAGACAAAAGAAGAGACTGAGCGACGACAATAACATGTCGAAGGACAAGGATAGACGTGGAAAGGCAAGGTGAGAAGGCGAAGGATAGGAAGACTGAAACCAAGTATATAAATGATATATGAGTAAGTATTTGTCGGTAGTAATAGTCATTCTATTTGTAATATATATTACTGTATGCAGTTTTACAAAAGGAAAGGCAAGGTGAGAAGGCGATGGATAGGGTGACTGAAACCAAGTATATAAATGATCTATGAGTAAGTATTTGTCCGTAGTAATAGTCAGTATATTTGTAACATATATTGCTGTATACAGTTTGACAAAAGGAAAGGCAAGGTGAGAAGGCGAAGGATAGTTACACTGAAGCCATGGATATAAAAGATAAATGGATATTGTCCGTACTAATGGTCATAATATTTGTAACATATTACTGTATATAGTTAAAAAGATATATGGGTAAACTATAATGAAATAACTAAGCATCATTTACTCTGCATTATTTCTTCGCATCTGTATATTTGTCCGTAGTAGTAGTCAGCGTATCTACCTATAACCTGTATTACTAAAAACGGTTTGATAAAATTAAACGAGGAAAGAAAGTGAGAAGGGGAAGGATTGGCAGACTGAAATTATATACATATATATATATATATATACTGTATATATATATATATATATATATATATATATATATATATATATATATATATATATATATATATATATATAGGGAAATATAATCAAATTAGTTAACATTTACTCTGAATTATTTCATCATATTTACATATTTGTCCGTAGTAGTATCATTGTATCTATAACATTACTGTATTGTGTTTTTTTAAAAAGGTAACCATTATGCATATATATATATATATATATATATATATATAGAGAGAGAGAGAGAGAGAGAGAGAGAGAGAGAGAGAGAGAGAGAGAGAGAGAAAAGGGGGCTGGTGGAAGAAGAAAAACAAATTACCGAGAGAAACAATGATAGAGAGAAACTATAAAATTATCCGGTAACCAAGTCAGAGGCAGCTCATGACAAATGACTATGTTTATGAAACAAATGTAGATAAACATTTTATTTTCCCAAATATACTGTATTATGGAAGATTATTCAGTTATGTATTACAGTTAACATAATATGGCACGCATCGTGCATGAAAACCAGTGAATCATCGTCACTAAGCTACATGTCAATGTAATAAGGAAAAATATGTAATACATAGTGTTTATTTTATAGTTATTACAACATGAAGTGACATTTTCCCTGCAAGGAGAACCTTAAAAGAAAACACATATATATTGTTTCCAATTTTGACCCGATACCTTTGGTTATTTACGCACGTTCATACATGTGTAAAAGGTCATGCATTTCATTTCATATATTCACAGGACAATCCTTAACTTCTCCCACCCGGTAAATAAATAAACTTAAATGATATTGATACAGTCAGGTAACCAAACATGGTTACAATAAAAGTTTCAACCTGTTCAAAATTAAATCTAATATTTAGTCCACCCTCCATCGCATTCTATTACCTCTTGCAATCGCTGTGGCATAGATGAAACATCATTATATATGATGTGTGCATTGCGTCTGAATGTCTCCCACTCAGCCCTGCTGTGATCCAGTAACTGGCGGGAGGTTCTCTCCTGGCCAGGCACCTATGAATTAACAATGCTTCCCCATACATTTTCTATAGGGTTGAGGTCACATCCCCTGCTAGGCCATTCCAGAAGCTCTAGATGTCGTTGCTCCTCAAACCAGCATATGACAATTCTCGCTGTGTGGATGGGCGAATTATCCTAGGAATGGAGAGAAAACAGGACAGGTTAACGATTGTCTTACAGTGTTCACACGTGACCGGTAAAGTTCATTCCTACTGCTTGTAGGCAATGATTAAGACTAATTCCAGTAAAAAATCATCTATCGTTTAGTATAATGAATTTAGTAAGAGGCATTAAATACCCAAATGGTTGTCAAACTGGTCTTGAAATTACGATGAGACAGTTCATATGAATAGGACCCCGATGCACTTATTTTTAATCATGAAAAAGTGTTTAATTGTAAAAGTGACTAATAGTATATGGCATATATATTTACTATAAACAACAAACACACACACCTGCATATAGATGATCTGCTCAGGATAAGGCAGGGCAAAACTTCGTACACTAGGCAGCATTACCTCTTCCAGGATCTCTATGTATTTTTCAGAGTTGAACCTCCCGTCTATTTCTGCCATTTCTCCAATTCCATAGAGGTGTATCCAACCCCACACATTGGCCGTCACATGGCCACTTCTGGCCACCTCGTAGATGTTGCGCCTGTTATACCTAGTGCCGTTTACCTTCCAACAGTGAAGTCGGCCATGGGTTGACGAAGAAAGTGACTTCTCATCTGAGAAGATAACTCGGCCCCAGAATCATAAATCTTTGTCAACATGCTGGTGAGCAAAGCGAAGCCTGGCCTCACGATGTCTATCGTCAAGTAGCCCTTTCACTGCAGGAGTTCGGTGATGATGTCCTGTTTCGTGAAGTCGCCTCCTAACAGTTTCTGCAGACACATTCATATGCAGCCTTTCCTGGATAGCAACTGCGTTGGTGAAAGGATCGTTTTCAACTTCGCTAATTATTTGTCTGTCCTCTTGAGGGGTGGTTTTTCTCGGTGCTCCACACCTAGGGCGATCTAGTAGACAGGCAGATTCCTCCCATCTTTGAATCCACCGTCGCACAGTTGGCTTAGATAAACCGAGGTGTCCTGCTATCTCTGCTACAGTGTGGCCTGCTTCCTTCATGCCAATAATTTGGCCTCGCTTTGCTAACTTGTCTTGAGGTGGATCCATTGCTTAAGGTTGTCATTTCCTGGCGGTGGTGCAACGGGTTATGAGAACAAAACCGTGCCATGAGATATCAGAACACCTCGGATTCTGAGGAGTAAATCCTGGAGGGAGGGGAGGGGGAGGAAGAGGGTGGATAAACGCCTTCATTAAGATGGTTCGGAGAATTCGCACTTTACAATTTGAATTTTTCCTTCCACCCCCCCCCTCTCTCTCTCTCTCTCTCTCTCTCTCTCTCTCTCTATATATATATATAGATATATATATATATATATATATATATATATATGTATATATATATATATTTATATATCTATATATATATATCTATATATATCTATATCTATCTATCTATCTATCTATCTATCTATATACATATATATATCTGTCTATATTCGTATATATGTATATATATCTATATCTATCTATCTATCTATCTATATATATATATATATATATATATATATATATATATATAAATAGATTTATATATATATGGTTAATGGTGTGTATTATTTTTTTAAACAGTATACAGTAATATATGTTATAGATATAATGATACTACTACGGAAAAATATATAAATATGATGAAATAATTCAGAGTTAACGATGTTTACTTACTTGATGATACGTCCCAATATATCATTATTTTATATACCTGGTTTCCGTCTTCCTATCCATCGCCTTCTCACCTTGCCTTTCCTTTTGTCAAACTGTATACAGCAATATATGTTACAAATATACTGACTATTACTACGGACAAATACTTACTCATAGATCATTTATATACTTGGTTTCAGTCACCCTATCCATCGCCTTCTCACCTTGCCTTTCCTTTTGTAAAACTGCATACAGTAATATATATTACAAATAGAATGACTATTACTACCGACAAATACTTACTCATATATCATTTATATACTTGGTTTCAGTCTTCCTATCCTTCGCCTTCTCACCTTGCCTTTCCACGTCTATCCTTGTCCTTCGACATGTTATTGTCGTCGCTCAGTCTCTTCTTTTGTCTGTAGAGTATTTCATACTCATCAGTGTTCACTTTTTATTTGCCTTTCATCATTTCCTACGTGAGCCTTTTCATCCTCCATCCCTGTTAGACGGCGCCGTATTATTATGCCTTTTTACAGTCACACTTCTGATGCCGTTTCTTTATTTTTCATACATGCGTTCTGAGTGACACATCCGTTCACATAATGTCTTCATTACTGGATCCCTCCTCATCAGTGGTCTTATTCTAGTGGATACTGGTATTACAGAGAAACGCAAGATGGAAGAAAGGTAAAAGATTACACCGATTTTACTGTCGTAACGAGGGATTTCATGGCTGAGCCCTAGATTGTGATAGGGCTGCCATATCACCTATGTTATCGACACAATCTAATTATCTTGGTGTCAGTGTTCTGTCGGGTAATCTTCTTTAATTTTTATTACAATATTACTTCATCTAGTATGTTCACCCTTGGATGTTGCCAGTTTCTAATGTGCTTATCACTTTGACAGACTTGTGTGTATTCTTAATATCTATTTTAAATTTGTTGCTCTCACTCTTTCGATATTAATGAATTCATAAATGAATGAATAGAAAAAAAAAAAATTCCTTAACTTGTTCGTAGCACTGGTCGGCCTAAGCAGATTATAAGAGTGTAGTCATTAATAACACTAGAAGAATATCGGAAGTAACGCCAGATGCTTTAGTATTTGGTAGTACTACTGTGATTTGGTACAAATGGCATGACACATTTATACATTCTAATAACTCCTGCAAAAATGAATACAGTCATGAAACACGCAAATTTTCATTAGCAACAGGCATAATATATCATGCCCATCATATCGAGTAACATGCAGTAAACTCGGACGTTCAGGTGCTTCACAACGCGGTTCATAAACCTCAGAAGCTATCTGGGGAGACGGGTGGAGGGAGGGGGTGTAGAGGGGGAGAATGCAACGTTGCCACATTCATCAAATCGCCCACAATGAGAGGAACGAAACTTCTGTGGCCAATACTACATGGTAGGGCAGTGGATGTTGAGGCGGCCCTAATGGATGAGGGCATTGTTTGGAAACTCCCTGTTCTGTTGCTTTCAGATGATACTGTGTTGTTAAGTGAAGACAAAGGGGAGCTACAAGGCTTGGTGGATGAGTTTGGGAGAGTAAGAAACGGAATATAAAGGTGACTAGGGAAAAGCAAAGTTATGGTCTTCGAGAGAAGTGAAGTCAGTGAATGTGCAGTGAGACTGCGTGAGGAGGAAATGGAAAATGTGAGTGTGTTAAGTTCCTGGGTAGTGTAATGAGTAAGGCTGGAAGTTTAGAGAGTTCCTGGGTAGTGTAATGAGTAAGGCTGGAAGTTTAGAGAGTTCCTGGGTAGTGTAATGAGTAAGGCTGGAAGTTTAGAGAGTTCCTGGGTAGTGTAATGAGTAAGGCTGGAAGTTTAGAGAGTTCCTGGGTAGTGTAATGAGTAAGGCTGGAAGTTTAGAGAGTTCCTGGGTAGTGTAATGAGTAAGGCTGGAAGTTTAGAGGGTGAAGTGCTTGAAAAGGTGCAAGGAAGAAAGGTTGCTGGTTCCTTGAAAGCAGTGATAAGAAACAGGGAAGTGAATATGGAAGTGAAAAATTTACTACATGACAGCATCGTGATACCAACTCTAACGTATGGAAGTGAAGCTTCGACCTTGTTGGTGGGACAGGAGTCAAGATTGAGAGCAATGGAAGGAGTTATTGATAGGAGCATGTGGAGTCACATGGAGAGACAGACTGACGACTGAGGAAGTGAAGGAGCATTGTGGTGTTCATTTGAACGTGATAGGAAGCGTTAGGAGAAACACACTGAGGTGGTTTGGTCATGTGGAGAGGATGGAGAGTGAGAGACTGACGATGAGAGTGTATGAGAGTGAGGTGGAATGATAGTGAGGGAAGAGGAGGCCAAGGATGATATGGATGGATGGAGAGGTATACGAGAGAGGGTGGGGGATGAGCTGGGAGCAGGGTAATGAAATGGCGTTGGACAGGGCAACATGGAGACGATTTGTTTGTGGCCACCCCTTACGAAAGTAATGCGTCTGGCAACAGATAGGTAGAATGTACTCAAATGTAGAAGGATTGTAACCAAATTTTTTGAGATAAAGGACCATATCCTAGAAAATGAACCTCATATTATTTGTCTAACAGGAACAAAATTAAACTTAAGGATATCAAACAACTCATAAAATATGGATGAGTACAATATATGACAAAGAGATAGAAATTTAAAAAAAGCAGGAGGAGTTATAATAATAACAGAGAAAATACACCAAGTAAGAGACACAGAAATAGACATACCCTCACAAGTAGAATTAGTTGCAGTAGAGATTAGTACATCAGAAGGGATAAAATTGTGGGATATTTATATATGTCACCCAAGACAAACACATGGGATAAAGGTGAATATAAAGACCTGGCAGAGAAGACAATTCAGAGTTTAAGAACCCACTATACAGAATGGAGGAAAAAATCTGAAAGAATTTTAATAACGGGAGATTTTAACACAAATATAAACTGGAATACTCTAGATGTAAAAGCCATGAACGTTGTTGATATCAAAAGTTTTTGGATCTTATAAAGGAATTTTTTGTAATGCAACATGTAAAGAAGACTACCAGAAAAAAGAGGACCAGAAGACCCTTCATTATTAGATATATTTACTAAGCAAGAAAATTAAATTGACAATATAATCTGTCACACCCCATTCAACAAAAGCGATCATGCAGTACTACAGTACAATTTCAGGATAGCATATGATATAGTTAGAGGTAATGGAAATTACAAAACGAGACGAAACTACAAAAAAGGCAACTATCATGACCTAAAGAAGTACTTCAACAATACAGACTGGGAAAAGGAGCTAAGAGGATAAGATATAAATGTTAAATGTAAAAAATTTTGTGGATTTTATGAAACAGGAGACCATAATTATGTCCCATTGCACAAGGACAAGGAAATGAGAAGAAAGAACTGGTTCAATACTGACTGTAAAAATGCAAAAGAGAAAAGGAATTTGCTGTGGATCAGATACAGTCGACATAAAAGTGAGAGGGCACATAACATATACAAGCAGGCAAGAAATGATTATACAAGGATAAGGAGAAAAGCTCAAAGGCAGTTTGGGGGAGACAATGTTAATAAAAGTACTGATCAGCCGAAGTTGTTTTACAGCTACATACGAAGCAAAGCAAAAGTTAAATATAAAATGCAATCCATTATGGAAGAGGTGAAAATCTGTATCAATGAAGAAAAAAATTGTGAAGTAATAAACACAAATTTCCAGTCAGTTTTTACCAAAGAAAGTAGATTTGCGAGAGATGAAGACGAACAAGTATGCCCACACGTATTAACAAATATACGTCTAACAACACAAGAGGTCCAGGAAGAGATCAGGAAGTTAGACAAGGGAAAAGCCAATGGCCCTGACGTGATTTCGTGTTGGGTAATACAGGAACGTGCAAAAGAGCTAAGCAGTTTATTACAGTTAGTATCCAGATAGTCCTTAAGACAAGGAAAACTACCTGATATATGGAAGAAAACAAACGTTGTGCCCCTTTCCAGCAAAGGAAATAGACAAACTCCACTTGACTACCAACCATTTTCACTGACCAGCGTCATAAGCAAGATGTTAGAAAAACTGATACGATGAATTTGGGTAAATTGCCTGGAAAAACACAGTTTGATCACAGAAAGACAATTTGGTTTTAGAAAGGGAAAGTCACGTGTTACTAATCTATTAAGTTACTATGACAGAGTTGCAGAAATTATACAGAAAAAAGATGGCTGAGTAGACAGCATACATTTGGATTTCAAGAAGGCATTTGACAGATTACCACACAAAAGTCATTTATGGACACTGTACAGTCAAGGAGAAGTCCAAGGAAAACAGTACGATTAGATGCAATATTTTTTCAGGAAAAAAGGAATGAGAACTGTACTAAGGGGAAGTTACTCATCATGGAGAGAAGTGACAAGTGGAGTTCCACAAGGCTCGGTGCTGGCAGCAATTATGTTTTTGTTCTGTATATATATATATATATATATATATATATATATATATATGACGTAGACAGCAACATTGGAACTGGAAGCTACATAAATATGGTTGCGGATGATGCAAAAATGCAAAGGGAAATTTCAAACACAGACTCTTGCATAGACCTACAAGAGGAATTAAATAAGCTTCATGAATGGAACAATAGATGGCAAATGGAATTCAGTGTGGAAAACTGTCATGTAATAACATTTGGTAAAAGTGAAAAAAGACCAGACTTTTTTTTTATGTTAGCAAGAAGGAACCAAAGGCCACGAGCCTGCACTAAACGCTCCTTCCAAGAGAAAAACAAAATACAAGAGAGAGCCAAATTCAAGATCCGATCATTTCAAGACTCCTGGACACATTGCGTTTGAAAGACTGGACATCATAGGAAGCAGGAAATACAGGGAGACGTTCCAGAGTTGACCAGTTGCATAAATGAAGGACTGGGAGTGATGATTTACTCTTGCATTAGAGAGTTGGACAGAAAAGGGATGAGAGTTTACTAGCAGACGAGTGACACGTGCCTGTTGTAGAGGTGGAGGAATGCAAGCAGACAGGTCAGAGGAGCGGTGACCATTGAAGTATGATAAAAAAGAGATAAAGATGCCACAGTGCTGCGAAGAGACAGAGGTTGAAGGGAGCCAGTAGGAGGTGGAGAGTTAATGAGACGAAAAGCTTTTGACTCCACCCTATTGAGAAGAGTTGTATGTGGGGAACCTCCCCAAACATGAGAGTTGTACTCCACACAGGGACGGATAAAACCAGTGTATACAGTCAACAATTGTGCAGGGGTAAAGAAGGAACGGAGTCGGCTTAGCACACCTAATCTCTTGGAAGCAGCTTTTACAAGAGATGTAATATGATCTTTCCAAGATAAGTCCCGAGTGAATGAAACCCCAAGCATGTTCAAGGATGATGCAGGATTAAGCTGAATATTATTATATATTAGTGAGTACACCTCTGGATGATTTTGTTGGGTTTATAGGTGTAAGAACTGAGTTTTTGATGGATTAAAAACAAGATTATTTTTATCTCAATCAGAGATACGAGTCAAGTCAGACATTAGGTGTGCCATAGCCTCATCCCTTGTTTGTTGAAGTAATTGCTGAGATGGGCGTTGCAGGAATTGAATATAAAGGTTAAGGATGGAGTCATCAGTGTATGAGTGGATAGGGCTAGATGTACAGCTTAGAATGTCATTAATGAATAAAAGGAAGAGAGTTGGTGATAGGACAGAGCCCTGAGGAACACCACTGTTGATAGATCTAGGAGAAGAACGATGGCCGTCTACAACAGTGGCTATAGAACCACCAGTAAGGAAGCTATAGATGAAGAAATAGAAGAATAGAAACCGTAGGAGGGCAGTTTGGAAAATATAGATTTATGCCAGATTCGATCGAAAGCCTTTGAGATGTCAAGTGCAATGGCAAAGCTTTCGCCAAAGTCCCGAAAGGAGGATGACCAGGAGTCTGAAGGGTAGGTGAGAAGATCGCCAGTGGAGCGTTCCTGACGGAACCCATACTGACGATCATAAAGAAGGTTGTGATAGGAAATATGCTTCAAAAATTTTCTATCAACAATTGACTCAAAAACTTTTGAGATACAGGATGTCAAAGCAATAGGACGGTAGTTAGAGGGCTGGGAATGGTCACCCTTCTTTGGGACTGGCTGAATGAGAGCAAACTTCCAGCAAGAAGGAAAGGTACAAGTTGATAGGCAAAGGCGAAAGATTTTGCCTAGACAGGGTGTAAGCACAGAAGTAGTTCTTGAGAACAACAGGGGGGAATCCATCAGGCCCATACGCCTTGTTAGTACTGAGGCCTGTGATGGCAGAAAATACATCAGCTGGAGAAAATTTTAAGGTCAGCCTTGAGGAAGTCATAGGGGGGAAGTGATAGAGGAACAGCATCGGAATCGTCTAAAGTGGAATTGGAGGAGAAAGTCTAAGTGAAGAGATCTGCTTTATCAGGAGAAGAAATACCTACAGAGCCATCAGAACAGAAAAGAGGAGGGAAGGATGATGAGGTAAAGTTGTTAGAAAGGTTTTTGGCGGGGTGCCAGAAGGAGCGGGAAAAATTCGAGTTGGAGAGTTGAGAGCATTTTGTACGGATGAAATTATTTTTAGCAGAGAGAAGAACAGACTTGGCACGATTCCGGGCAGAAACATAAAAAGGATGTGATTCACGGATGGGTTGGCTCCAGTACCTTTTATAGGCCCTCTCCTTGTTGTGGACAGCATTAGAACAAGCATGAACCAAGGATTGCTTGCATTAGTCAAAGGATATGAGATTGGAATGTATGCTTCTATGCCTGAGAGAATAACCTCCATAGTGTGCAAGGCACACTCAGATGGCTCACGGCGATGGAAGCAATAATCATTCCAGGGAAAATCAAAGAAGTAATGCCTGAGGGCCTCCCAATCCACATCTCCACAGTGCCACAGAGGACGTTTCTTTGGAGGGTCCACAGGCCATACCAGAGTGATAGGACAGGTTAAGGTGATAAGGCTGTGATCAGAGGAGCCCAACGGAGAAAAAAAAAATTACCTGTATGCGGCAGGATTAGTTGTAAGGAAGAGGTCAAGTATGTTGGAGCTCTCTCCAAGATGGTCAGGGATACGGGTAGGGTGCTGTACAAGCTGCTCTAGGTCATTAAGAATAGAAAACATGTAGGCTTGTTCACCAGAAGTATCAGTGAAATGAGAGGAGAGCCAGAGGTGGTGGTGACTATTGAAATCTCCTAGAATGGAGATTTCAGAGTAAGGAGAAATGGACAGAATGTGTTCCATCGTGGAAGTAAGATAGTTGAAGAATCTTTGATAGTAGAATTAGGGGATAAGTAAACAGTGCAGATATATTTAGACAGGATAGCCAAAGCCAGGGTGTAAAGAATTCAGAAAAATCAAGTTCAGGAACATGAGAGCAAGATAAGTCGTTGCGTATATATACACAACAGCCACAGAGAAAGTAGGAGGATAGAGAAAAGGGTTTACTGTATGTTTCCTCAGACAGCTGAGTCTCAGTTAGGAAAAGAAGGTGAGGTTTAGAGGAGGAGATTTGGTGCTCACCAGAGCAAAAGTTAGAGGAAAGCCTGCGAGTGTTGCAGAAATGAAGATGTGAATTAGACAGTGGTTCCAGGCATGTCGAGTCATCACAGGGAGAGGGGCGGAAGATGGGGCATTTATGGTCCTCCCCCACAGGGACTCCTAGGCTATGTGTTTCGAAGCCATGATTTCTTTTTGAATTTTGGAAAAGGAAGTGTAGTGTGTACTGTGCATGTAGTATGGTGGTGATAGAGAAACTTGTATTGGAGAGCATGCTGGCCTAGTCTCTGTGTTGCTGAGACACTGAGAAAGTTCAGCAAAGGGGGATGGTCAGGAACTAGTCCCAAGGGTTGATGAAATGGGAGCTCCAGCTCTCCTTGTCATCAACTTTCCATCCACACTGAATTCCATTTGCCATCTTTGCTCCATTCATGAAGCTTATGTAATTCCTCTTGTAGCTCTACACAAGAGTCTGTTTGAAATTTTCCTTTGCATTTTTTCATCATTAGCAAATATGTTTAGGTAGCTTCCATTTCCATCAGTAGACTGGAATTATAATTTAGGAAGTTCAGCCCTACACACATCAGAAAGGGAAAAGGATTTAGGAGTGATTATCAATAACAGACTTACAGTATCGCCAGCTGACCAAATAATTGAAAAAGTTCGGAACATGTACACACTACTTGCTAAAATGAGGGTAGCATTCACATGTATAAATGAAGACATGCTGAGAAAGATAATAACATCATTCATCAGCTCAACTTTGGAGTATGCATCAGTAGTCTGGAATCCACATCTCAAAAAACACGTAAATAAGATTGAAAAAGTACAATGAGCTGCTGCAAGATGGGCACAAAGTTTAAGAGACCAAAGCTATGAAGAATGACTCGAAAAATTAAACCTACCAACATTACAGGAGAGAAGGAAAAGAGAAGACATGATTATGTTATATAAATGTGTTACGCAGCGTATTCTGGGTTCACTGTCTTGTGTACGGGCATGGACCTGGGTTCTTTTGTTCAGGACCGGGCCAGAACATGCAACGAAGGAATAGGGCTCAAACACGGGCCCAGTAATCTTACACGTATATTACCTTACAAAAATACAGTGGACTTGCAAAATATATAGAAACAATACAACACTATATAGTACACAAGTGAAACACAGAGTCTAGATTACAGGTAGGTGCTGGTGGTGGCCAGGTGTGGGAGGGGGGCCATCAGGGGTGCACTTTCGGGAGAGGCGCCGGTCTCAGGCTGCATAGTCAGGTAACTGGTGTAGGCTGAAAGGCATCATCATGGGAGACCCTTTCCTGGTGGGGACCTTAGGGACATGGTGGCCGTCAGAGTGGGGCCAAATAGGGCCAGTAGGCGTGCTGCTCAGTGCCTGCTCTTGGCTTCGGTGGGAGTCCTGCTGGAGGGTCTGGGGTGATCTGGGCCCGGGGTCATTGGGGCCCCCCTCCAGGGTTGGGGGCTGCTGTCTCGTTGGGAAAGGGAGGCCGTTAGGAGTCGTCTGCAGCCTCTCGCTACCAGGGAGTCTGACAGCTGCTAGGGGTGCCAAGGGCTCGGCTTCATTGACAGGACACCCAGGCTTACAACAGCTCTGCTCCAGATGTTCTCCATCTGGAACTCTGTAGGGGAGCAATGTCCACGCTTAGTGGTACAGGGGGAGCGTAAGGGGCATTTTGCTCGGCCTCTGGAGGGGCGGGCCGAGCCAGGGACGTCGCCCTCGGTGGAAGTCTCCAGAGTAGTGGGGGAGGGAAGACTGGTGGTCTTTCCCTCGGCTTGGCAGGTCCAGTGGACTCTGCCAGAACTCCACTGCAGGGCAGTGGAAGGAGATTCGGTGGATTCTCCTTCCGCCTGGTAAGTCTGGTGGACTTTACCAAGGCTCCTTCCCAGGGTAGTGGAGGAAGTCCGGTGGACTTTCCTCCCGCCCGGCAAGTCCGATGGACATTACCGGGACACCACCTGTCCCAGGGACAGCAGTAGGAGGAAGTCCGATGGACATTCCGACTCCTGCAACAAGTCTGGTGGACTCTGCCGTGGTCCTGCTGCAGGGGGAAAGTCGCAGCCGAGGTGTATCCGGTGGATTCCCTCTCTATGGCAGGTCTGGTGGAGTCCATCAAGGCTCTGCTCCCTTCCCTGGGAATACAGGTGGGAGAAGTCTGATGGACGTTCCGGTGCCCCTGCTCCCGAAGGTGGGTGGAAGAGGGAGATCCGATGGAGTCTCCCTCACCAGTAGGTCTGGTGGACTCTACTGTGCTGCTGCTCCCCTTGGGGTACATAGGACTGGGAAGACTGGTGGTCATTCCTCCTCTTCTAGTCCAGTGGACCCTTCTACTGAGGACCTAAGTGGGACTGCATGAGAACAAGTCCCACCCCGAGTCTAGTGAGTGCTTACTGGTCAGAGGGTAATGCACCTGGGTGATGCACTTCCTGCTGGTCTGGCTTGGTGGAAGAGGGGCATATGGTAGCGGAGGATGTGGGCCGGTGTAGCTCAGGGCCCCTGTGCACCTCCCCGTGGCCTTCTCTTGGGGTGGGTGTCCCGCCCTCCCCGGGGTCACTTCCTCGGGTGGGTATTTCAAAATGTATCACAAGAAAAGAGGCAATAGACGTAAATGAGTTTATAACCTACGGAGAAGCATCAATAAGAGGACACTGTAGAAAACTTTACAAAAATAGAGGTGATAAAGATGGAAAGAAATTCATTTTCCCAAATAGAGCAGTTGATCAGTGGAATGCACTACGGAATGAAATAGCGTGCCAAAACAATTCATAAATTTAAAGACATGTATTATAAAAATGGCTCAAAACACGGGACAGTACGAGCTTGACTCACGCCTGTAAAGATACAATTAGGTAAGAACACACATAGGTAAGAACACACACACACACACACACACACACACACACACACACACACACACAAACTACTGTATATCGCCTCACCTTGCTAAAACCAGACGATAAAAATCATTACTTGTCTGTAGCATCCCAGCTCTGTTTATGGGTTTGGTAACAGTGTGTGTTATGAAGAAGTATGAATATCAACCTCTAGTACCACAATTTTGTTAAATAACAAGCATGTAAAGAAAAAGGCATATTGTAAAAGGGATATATAACTGACCTATTAATTCTGAATGGAATTGAGGATGGAAGGACGTTAATTTAGATGTTTGATGTAAGGAAGAGATGGGCAGAGTATTTTGAAAGACTTAAATGTAGAGGAGGAAAGGGTGGCTGAGACTGTGGCGGATGGAAGGGTGCAAGGAATAAATGTGTTGGGATAGTTGAATGATTGTTTGATCACGAAGGAGGAAGTGCAGGAGGTAGTAAAGGAGATTAAAAATGGGAAAGAAGCAGGTATGGATGGGTGTGCTGTGGAATGCCTGAAGGGTGGTGGAGCGACTATTGTTGACTGGTTAGGAAGACTGCTGAATGTGTGCTTTGTTAAAGGTATGGTGCCAATTGACTGGGCAAGTGCTTCTGTGGTCCCGTTGTATAAAGGCATGAGTGATAAGAATAAATGTACTAGCTTTAGGAATATAAGTCTGTTGAGTATTGTAGGTAAGGTGTATGGCAGAATGTTAATTAAGTTAGAGAGGGTAGAGAATGAATGATTGGTAATGAGCAGTGTGGGTTTAGGAAAGGGATGGGATGCGTGGATCGGGTGTTTGCTGTGAGACAAGTCTGTGAAGAGTATTTAGTGAAAGGCAAGGATGTGTTTTGGGCATTCATGGATTTAGAGAAAGTGTCAGGACTCCATATTATAAATACAAATCATAACAGGAAGCATGATGAATAAATAGACAGATAGATAGACAGAGCATCAGAAAAGGTGTGGGAACGGGAAATTAGCTTGCAACTCTTTAAGTGAAGGAATGTTGATCATGCACCGGAAGCAGTACATACACACAGACATACAGTGTTCTAGAAGCTTCCACGACAGTAGAGCACACGTGACACGACCCCTGCTACACCAGAATGTAGAATTCTGAGATCAGAAGGAGACAGGCCATAGAACCGACAGGTAGTAGGGGGAAGGAGGATAGCAACATGAGAGAGAGAGAAAGAGAGAGAGAGAGAGAGAGAGAGAGAGAGAGAGAGAGAGGGAGGTAGCTCGCGGGACTCTATACTTCACTCGTGTGTGAGAGACTTTGTTAATACTTCCATGACAAATAAAAATAGTTCCATACTCATCTTTACCTCTCCTGTCATTGCATGACAAAAGGGAACGAAGATTATCTACTTACAAAACTACTCACGAACAGTATAACAACCGCTCGTCCACGAGTCTAATATATGTATAACTGATCTACAAAACACACTACAAGAAGCTACAAAGTTCTTGTTAGATAGATAAGCGTATGATTGAAATGATTGGAAGGCTTTGTGGACTCTTTTAAGATTGTGTGGACTCGATGGTGGGTTACTAAAAGGGGTGAAAAGTTTTTATGTAAACAGTAGAGCGTGTGTGAGAGTGGGAAATACTGTAAGTGATTGGTTTCCCGTGAGAGTGGGGCTGCGACAGGGATGTGTGATGTCGCCTTGGTTGTTTAATATTTATATAGATGGTCTTGTAAGGGAGATGAATGCAAGAGTTTTAGATGGGGGTCTGAGTCTGGTGAGTGCTGATGGTAGAGAGTGGAATCTGAAGCAGGTGGTGTTTGCAGATGATACTGCACTGGTGGCTGATTCAGAGGAGAGATTGAGACAGTTGGTAGAGGAGTTTGGAAGGTTGTGTGAAAGGAAAAAATTGAAAGTAAATGAGAATAAGAGTAAAGTGATGAAGTGTACGAGGTCGGTAAATGGTAGGAGGATGAATATAGTTTTGAATAGTGAGTTGTTTGAGAAGGTAGAGCGTTTTAAGTATTTAGGGTCAGATTTTTTTTTATGTTAGGAAGAAGGAACCAAAGGCAATGAGCCCGCAGTAACTGTTCCTTCCAAGAGAGAAACAAAATACAAGTGAGAGCCAAATTCAAGATCCGATCATTTCGAGATGCCTGGACTCACTGCGTTTGAAAGGCTGGAGATCGTAGGAAGCGGGAAATACAGACAGAGGGAGACAGTTCCAGAGTTGACCTGTTGCATAAATGAAAGACTGGGAGTAATGGTTAACTCATGAATTAGAGAATTGGACAGAGAAAGGATGAGAGTTTGCTGCTAAATGGGTGCTACCTGCCTGTCATAGAGGTGGAGGAATGCAAGCAGACAGTTCAGAGGAGCAGTGACCATTGAAGTAAGACAGAAAAGAGATAAAGATGCAACAGTGCGGTCAAGAGACAGAGGTTGAAGGGAGCCAGTAAGAGGAGGAGAGTTAATAAGATAAAAAGCCTTTGACTTCACCCTATTGAGAAGAGCTGTACGTGGGGAATCTCCCCACACATGCGAGTTGTACTCCACACAGGGGTGGATAAAACCGGTGTATAGAGTCAACAATTGTACTGGAGTAAAGAAGGAATCGAGTTGGCTTAGCACACCTAATCTCTTGGAAGCAGATTATACAAGACATGTAATGTGATCATTCCAAGATAAATCCCAAGTGAATGAAACTCCAAGCATGTTCAAGGATGATGCAGGATTAAGCTGAATATTATTAAACATTAGTGGGTACACCTCTGGAAGATTTTGTCGGGTTGATAGGTGTAAGAATTGAGTCTTTGATGCATTAAAAACAACAGGATAATGGTTACCCCACTCAGAGGTACAAGCCAAGTCAGACATTAGGTGTCACATAGCCTCATCCCTTGTTAGTTGAAGTAACTGTTGAGATGAACATTGTGGGAACCGAATGGAAAGGTGAAGAGTGGGGTCATCAGCCTACAAGAGGATGGGGTTAGATGTACAGCTTAGAAGGTCATTGATAAACAAAAGGAAGAGAGTTGGTGATAGGACAGAGCCCTGAGGAACACCACTGTTGATAGATCTAGGAGAAGAACGATGGCCGTCTACAACAGCGGCTATAGAACGATCAGAAAGGAAGCTATAGATGAAGGCACAGATAGAAGAATAGAAACCGTAAGAGGGCAGTTTGGAAAACAAAGATATATGCCAGACTCGACTGAAAGCCTTTGAGATGTCAAGTGCAATGGCAAAGCTTTCGCCAAGTCCCGAAAGGAGGATGACCAGGTGTCTTAAAAGTAGGTGAGAAGATCGCCAGTGGAGT
This sequence comes from Coenobita brevimanus, assembly GCF_032717465.1. Lineage (NCBI taxonomy): Eukaryota > Metazoa > Arthropoda > Malacostraca > Decapoda > Coenobitidae > Coenobita > Coenobita brevimanus. The sequence continues at coordinate 24,725,957 of NC_136986.1, forward strand.
GTCCCTGACGGAACCCATACTGACGATTAGAAAGAAGGTTGTGATAGGAAAGATGCTTTAAAGTATTTTTTTATTAAAAACTGACTTGAAAACTTTTGAGGTACAGGATTTTAAAGCAACTGAACGATAGCTAGAGGGCTGAGAATGGTCACCCTTCTTTGGGACTGGCTGAATGAGTGCAAATTTCCAGCAAGAAGGAAAGGTACAAGTTGATAGACAGAGGTGAAAGTGCTTGCCTAGGCAGGGTGTAAACACAGAAGCACAGTTCTTGAGAACGACAGGAGGGAATCCATCAGGCCCATATGCCTTGTTAGTAATGAGGCTTGTGATGGCAGAAAATACATCAGCTAAAGAAATTTTCATGTCAGCCATGAGGAAGTCAGAGGGGGGAAGTGACTGAGGAACAGTACCGAAATCGTCTAAGGTGGAATTGGAGGAGAAAGTCTGAGTGAAGAGATCTGCTTTATCATTAGAAGAAATAGCTACAGAAACATCAGAGTAGAAGAGAGGAGGGAAGGATGATGAGGTAAAATTGTCAGAAAGGTTTTTGCCGAGGTGCCAGAAGGAGCGGGAAGAATTTGAGTTGGAGAGTTGAGAGCATTTAGTACGGATGAAATTAATTTTACCAGAGCGAAGAACAGACTTAGCACGATTCCGGGCAAAAACGTAAAAATGATGTGATTCAGGGGTGGGTTGGCTCCGATACCTTTTATAGGCCCTTTCCTTTGCGGACAGCATTAGAACAAGTGTGATTAAACCAAGGCTTTCTTGCATTAGTCAAAGGATATGAGAAAGGAATGTTGCTGTGGATGGAAGAATAGATGGTGATGTGAAGTTTAGAATGTTTGAAATTGGAAAGGTGCTGAGAGGAATGAAAATGTTTAGATGTCATTTGCTTAGAATGGATGTAATAAGAAGGCTGTATGAGGGTGTTGTGGTACTGATTGCGTTCTATGGGGCTGAAACATGGATTATGGATGTAGCAGAGAGGAAAAGTTTGAATGTAATGGAGATGAGGTGTCTGAGGAGTATGTGTGGAGTGACGCATATGGATCGAGTGAGAAATGATGAAGTGCAAAGAACTAGAGTTGTTCGGGAGATGGCTGATCGAACTGTGCACAAGGTGTTGCGATGGTTTGGGCATATGGAGAGAATGGGTAAGGAGCGATTGGTGAAAAAAATAACTAGATCTGATGTGAGATGTGTAAGGCTGAGAGGGAGACCACGAATAGGAATGACGGACAGTGTGAAGAGAGTGATGGATGGGAAGGGGATGTCTGCTGGGCATGGAAGAGTAGCTGTGCGTGACAGAAATAAATGGAGAGAATTTGTGAATGAATAAATGATGATGCAGCCCTGAGGGGAAATTCTCCCGCATTTGGTCTGATCAGATGATCAGGTCAGGTGTGGGTAAGGGGATGAGTCTATTATGATGTGGCAGGGGTAAACCAGCTCTGCTGTTGGGCCCTGCTACAGATGTCACTGATTGCACAGCACAGTTGACCCTTGTGCGGTGTGGTGCGGTTAGGATCTGTCCCTTCTCCCCTTTGGGGCTTAGATGCAAATGAATGTGTCTGAGTGGATGAGTAATTTGGGAGTGTGTCGTCCTGTCTCGGCTACCTCCCTTTCCTTGGGGGAAGCAGCCTAGGTATACAGATAGATAGATTAATTGTGTTCTTTTCTTCTCAACATTACCTTGTGGATAAGTTACTGCTAGTGTAATAGCCTTGTTACTACATCTGAACCGGTTGTTGACACCTCTCCAGTGACGATTCCACATAAAACATTAGGCAGGTTTATTTCATATATAAGGTCTGTTTTATCTGGAATCATCTGTCGATAGAGCAGTTCAGGGTTATGCCAGACTTGACATTGTGTTAAACTGAATATTTCTTCCAATATCATAGGCTATCCTTTTTCCCTCGAGTTAGGTGTACTTCCTTGTATGTGCCTGTTTCACAAATGGGGGAGGTGGGTGGAGACAACCTTCATCTCTGCTATACTTACTTCTCACTAATTGAGTAACAACTTATATCTGGTAAATTCATTCATGATACCTCTGAGCTATAGGTCGTAAGACCTTCTGAGGTACTACTTCTTGGAAAGCCCTCCTTCCTCTCCCCACTGAGGGGGGCTTACCTTGAAGCTGTGGCGGGGCTTGAAGCGTGGTTGGCAGTTCCACCTACTCAGGAGGCATGCCTACCTTTGTAGGGTTTGGCATCTGTTGGTCTCGTGGACTAAGCATCCCCTACATCGCTGGTGGAGGAGATGTGCTGGTGATGTTAGCCCCTGCCCATTTGCCATCAAGGGTGGGACTGCCGCCTCCCCACGTGTTTGGCATGCATGGCGTCCAGAAATGCCGGAAGATGGGAGTCTTCGAAATATATATGGGTTCCTTAAAAATGTTGTTGATGACACGGCCTCTGTCCTTGGACTTTCTTTAGGATCTTCCAATCTCATAACCACTCTGGAGCCTTTCCAGACCCCTGGGGACTTTCCTCCTCTGCCCCAGCGTCCTACTGGGACTAGGAGGGGGTCACGTCAGTTAATCTGGTTCTGGTGTTCGGCCCAAAAGAAACTGTGCCAGAATCCTATTCAGAGTATCTGGTAATGAAGAACCGTGTTGGCGGCTAAATACTATATATTGACATTTTCGATCTCCACCGTGGTATTGTCTCAGTTTGCAGTACGGAACCTAAGATTTGTTCCCAAGGGGATGGAAGCATCCTTACTGAGGTGTCCTCCCCAGAAGAGAGTGCCCAGTTACAAGCTCTGACTTCTTTTTCTGGTGCCTCAGTTACCTGTGCTAGGCATGTTGCTTTTAACAGATGCAAAGGTGTAATTTTTTCATGTGACCTCCTCCGCTACCCAGAGGCACAGCTGTTGGAGGAATTGAGATCTTCTGGGGTGGTAGCTGTTGACCGACTGCAGAAGAAAATTGATGGTGTCCCGACCCTGACTCCTACCTTGTTCCTGAGTTTCGACAGGTTTACTTTACATAATTCTGTGAAGCGGGCTTGCCTGTCACTTCCTGTGAAGCCATATGTGCCCATCCCAAAGAGATGTTTCCAGTGTCAAGGATATGGACATGTCAGCCGATTTTGCCGCCGTGCAAAGGCAGGCCTTCCTGGTGTCTGTTTCTTCTGTGGCGGACCACGCCATACCAGTGACTGTCCAGGACCCCTTAAATGCTATCACTGTGGGGGTCCTCATGCAGTATATTCTAGAAACCGCCCTAGCTACTGTTTGGAAAAAGAGATTTTATCAATTCAAACACTTGAAAAGTTTTCATTTCCTGAGGCTAAGAAAAGAGCTCAGCCTCACTTCTTCCAACCCGGGGTTACTTATGCTGCTGTCCTTTCTGGAATGCCAGTGCCCTGTGTCTCAGAGATGGCCTCGACCCAATGCAGTGACCACTCCATTACCTAGTGCTTTGTGTGATGCTGTCCCTATGGTTCGTACTATTTTTGAAACTGATGTTCGCCTGTCTTCTACTCCAACTGCTTCCACTCCCACCTTGGCGACTGACAATTTGTGCACTTCTGTGGTGGTGGCGGATGTACATGTTGACGTAACTCCTTCCCTCGTCTTGTCCAATATGCCTGAGGCCCCATCTGTATCTGGCAAATGTCACCATTGTTCTTCAAAGTCCTCTGAGCCTGATGTTCAGGCACCAAAGGTCTCTGTTGTCAAATCTTGTACCGACCTCTCTTCTGTTCCCTCTGCCCCGGAGGCTCAGGGGTCTAACCAGGTGGAAGCTGCACCAAACAGTTCGGCCTCAATTGTCAAACCTTGTGTCGACCTCTCTCCTGCTCCCTCTGCCCCAGAGGCTGATGGGTCTAACCAGGTGGAAACTGCAGCTGATGGTTTGCCTGTGGTCAGGTCCTCACCTTGGGATGGTGTTGGGCAGACCATTGGTGATTCAGTTCTGAAACATACAGTGTCATCCCCACAGGGCTCTAATCCTGTGGACATTCCTTCCACTTCTGGGCCTTCTGATGTCAGCACTGGCCATCCTAAATCAGCCAGGGCGGCCTCCAAGCCACTTTCGAAGCCAAGTCTTATTCCACCTCAGAGAAATGTAAAACTTTCCTTTTCCTCGTCCTCACGATTGCCCACGGATGTTCGACACAGGGTGCGGGTTCCTGGTGCGGGGTAGTCTCTTCCCAAGGGCCTTCCTAAACATCAATCTAAATCCACTTGCTTGCCAGGAGGTGTAAATTTCTGCACTTAATCATCATCATCCCTCCACTGTGGGTTCTATCATCCAGTGGAATTGTTGGGGTTTATGTGCTAGGTATGAAGAAATGTGTCATCTTGTTTCTAAATTAACTCCTCTTTGCATGTGCATCCAGGAGACCATGGTAGGAGATGCTGTTCCTTCTGGCTACCATGCCTTTTAATCTGATCCTGTGCCAGGCAAAGGCCGTCTTCCTTCACTAGGATATTCCATACAGTCATCTGGACATCATTCCCCTGCAGGCTGTAGCTGTCCCGATGTCTTTAGGTCGGCAGTATACAGTTTGCAGCCTTTATCTTCCTTCTAGTGCTCATGTTGAAAGGGTGGATCAGGAATGCCTTATTCGTAGCCTTCCTTCTCCCTTTCTGTTACTAGATATTAACGGTCACTCTTCACTATAGGGAAACAGTGAGGCCAACCTTCGGGTATTATGCTGGTCTCTTTAGTGGAAGATGAGGAGTTGGGCATTTTCAGCTCCGATAAAATGACTTATTTCCATAGCTAGACTGGCACTTTACTGCCATTGATTTGTCCTTATGGTCAGCTGATGCTGTTTTATATTTTACCTGGGATATGTTGCCAGACCTGTATAGCAGTGACCATTTTCCATTACTCTTAACTGCCAGTGCAGATTTCCGCAACTAAACTGGAACTTTTACTGCCATTGATCTTTCCTTAGGCCCAACTGATGCTGTTTTAGATTTTACCTGGGATGTGTTGCTAGACCTGTATGGCACCGACCATTTTCCTTTAGTCTTAACTAATAGTGCAGGTGGACCTCTGCCTCGTCTTCCTTCCTGACTTCTGGATAAAGTTGATTGCCACGATTAAGGGAATTAATTTCCATTTCGTTTTCCTTCAATGAGTTCGGCTGTCTTAATGATGCCGTGTCATATTTCACTGATATGATGCACTCAGCAGCTTTGTTATCTGTTCCAAGAACGAGGGGTCATTTTCCCTAAACGTCTAGTTCCTTGGTGGAACTCTGATTCCTGTTCCATAGTAAGAGCCAAACGAGTTGCCTTCTCTCGACTTCATTGTCACTGTGGGGATTCTCAGTATTTGGTGGCGTATCATAGGGCACGAGCTCATATGAGGCTGATTTTGAAGGCGTTCATCCTGGAAGGATTATCTTTCCTCCATCAATTCGAGGACTTCCTTCACTCAGGTGTGGAACCGGGTAAGTAAAATTTCAAGAAATTTACTGTTCCCTCCCCTCCTGCAGTAGGTGAAACTCTGGCTGATCCTTTCGCTGTTGCAGAGTTTTTTGTTCATGATTTTGCCAGTGCATCACAGAACGATGCAGATACACATTCAGCTTGCCACCGTTAGCGCCTAAAGTCTCGTGGTCTCAGTTTTGCCTTTTCTGGGGGAGTCTTATGTTTTTTTTTGTTTTTTTTTCTGAACTCCAGGCAGCTCTGTCTCAATGCCATGATTCCTGTCCTGGTTGTGATGATATTTCTTATGCCTTTTTATGTTACCTGTCAGATAAATGCCTTTCATTTTTGCTTTATTTATATAATAAGATCTGGTGTTCTGGTGAGTTTCAGGCTTGTTGGGGGTGTTGCTGTAGTCATCCTCATCCCCAAACCAGGTAAGGACCACCTACAGGCGACGAATTACTGGCCTACTTCTCTGTCTTCTTATATATGTAAAGTTCTGGAAAAGATGGTCAATGTTTGGCTTGTGTGGTTTTTGGAGAGAGGTGACTTCTTATCCTGTGCCCAGTGTGGTTTTCAAAAAATACGATATACCTCTGATGCAGTACTGTCCTTGGAATCTTCTGTGTGTGAGGCTTTCTCCACTAACCAACACCAGGTCACAGCATAAAGGCATTTTACTTTCTCTTCATGAGTTTGATGTTCATAGGTGCTTGCTTATTTTTATTCAGCAGTTTTTGCCTAACCATTTTTTAAGGGCTCGAGTGGGAGGAGTGCCTTCTAATGCCTATGCACTAGAAGATGGAGTACCACAGGGGAGTATCCTTAGTGCTACCCTCTTTGCTGTGGCCATCAGCAGCGTAATCAATGTACTTCCTGATGGTGTACGAGGCTCATTATATGTTGATGACCTCTCAATTTCCTTCACCGCATCTAGAATGTCTCTGATAGACAAGAAGTTGCAGCTGGCTCTCAACAGAATTGGTGACTGGGCAGAGTCTTTGAGCTTCCATTTTTCTGTAACAAAGATAGTGGCCATGCATTTTTGCTGTCTTCAGGGAGTTCACCCAGATCTTGATTTGCATCTCTATGGTCGGTGAATATCTTGTGTGGAAGAGACGCGATTTCTGGATCTTCCTTTTGATAGACATCTAACCTGGGTTCCCCATATTCGTTCAGTTAAGGTGGCATGTCTTAAAGATTTGAGCTTCTTCAGGGATTTAGCTCATACCTCTTGGGATACTCACTGTCAGACTCTGCTCCTCTTGCATAGGTCTCTTATTCTTCCTAAACTTGAATATGGATGTGAGGTCTACTACTCTTCAACAGATGCCCGTGTCTGGTTGTTAAATTCTGTGCATCAAGCTGGTGTACGTCTGGCAACCGGAGCATGCAGGTCATCCCTGATTTCAAATTTGTTAGGGATGCTGGTATACTCTGCTTGGATTTGCGGTGCCAGTCGTTCCAGACTCAGTTTCTTGTGCCATCATCTCCCAGGATTCACAATCTTCTGTTTATGACACCCGTCCTAGATTCCCAAAGCCCTTTAGTTACAGGGTCCTGCCTCTTATGTAAGCCCTCTCTGTTCCGAGACTGGCAGTTTGTCCACATCGGGTCCCAAGGGTGGGTTTGTGACTACTCCCGCGTGTGACATTTTGTAGATGCGTTGTTGGTAAAAAGGGTTCACTTCCCTCTCAGGTGTCCGTCACTCTCGTTTTAGAAAATGCCTCCACTCATGAGTATTCTGTCCCCTTCATAACTGACGGGTCTAAGACTGATACTGGGGTAGGCTTTGGGGTTGCCTTCTCTTCCTTTAGTAGGGGCAGTAGCCTTCCTGGTATTACTTCATTGTATACAGCAGAACTGACTGCGATTTTATATGCTCTCAAAATCATTTTTACCCTCCCCTAATCTGTTTTTGTGATCCTTAGTGACTCCCGTAATGCTCATTCTGCACTGGAGTTTTTTAATTCTTCCCATCCATTTGTTTTATCAATTTTAGAGTGGCTTTTTCTTCTTGGCTGCACACGTTGGTGTGGTGGGCAATGAGAGGGCAGATACATGAGCTAAAGCTGCGCCTTTTCAGCAGCCCCAACCGACTACCTGCTCCCTGCTTCAGATGTAACACCTTATTTGCGGTATGCGATTCGTACGTGTTGGCAGAGACACTGAGATGGTGATGCTCACAATAAGCTAAAAGAAACCTTGCAGAAAGTGGTTGTGCCAAGGGTTCTCCCCTCCATGCCTCGACAATTGGAGGTGGCTCTTGCCAGGCTTTGTATTGGGCACTCTCGGCTTACACATGGGTTCCTGATAAGTGGTGGGACCCAACCGTACTGTGATGATTGCCTTGTTCCCTTTATTGTTCGTCACTTGCTGATCGAGTGTCCAAGTCTGGGGGACCTACGTCAAAGATTCCTCCATAGGCATAAATGGGCAGATAGTGCCTCCTGTCTGTCCTTGATGCTTTGGGGAGCCACTGACGATTTTACTGATGTTATTAATTTTCTTCAGGAGGCAGGTCTCCTTCCACTTTTGTAATTGATATTTTATTATTTTTTTTTATATTTTCAGTGTTTTATTCCTACAAACGGGTTTTAACGTTATTTTGAATATGCACATTTTATGTGTGGAGTCTTTTACATTGTTGTCCAGCGGCATATGACCCTGGAAGTAGCGTCGCCAGATTTTAATTATATTCAATCTATCTATGAATCATTCCTCCCCCCCCTCCTCTCTCTCTTTCTGTGCATTTCCTATATTGTGTTATCCCAAGGATCTTATAGGCGACAATCAGTGAAATCTACTTATACAATGACTTCAGATGCATGGCAGGTGTGGAGTTTTCTGTGATGTCTACAGTAAAATATGCATTTGTAATGCACAGGCATTTGTAATGATTTATATAGGCATTTTTTAGCATAAACTAATAGTTGACGGATTTTTGCAAGAAGTGTTAACGGATTGTTCCAGTGGCTGTTCATGTGACCGTAGGAGCAAGTTTGTAAACAGACAGTTTTGTTAGTCTGTGGTAGGTAGCCCCTGAAAACGTGACATATACTTCAAATGTAGCCCAAACTTGTTGTTCATTGAAATGTACATCTGTATCCCTCCAGTAACAGTGGAGATACATAGGAATATATCAGACGGCCCTATAAATCTTATTAGTCCTATATCGGCCTATGTACCGAAGAATGATCATTATCAAAAGTTCAGAACATGAAAATAATGCTTAAAATTAAAAGATTATTAAGAACTTTTAGGACTGTTTAGCATTTACTTGTATACGGGTAATGTGGTACGGTTCATGCTTGAACCAAAGCTATATGACTTAAATGATATAATCTGTTCTACAGATATTCCATTCAGCGATTGAACTCCAGTGTTTTATATATTTTTACTGAATGTAACTTGAAAATATATTAGCATTCATATTTTTAAATTGTGCCTATTTATATTTTCACCCTGTAACAAAGTAGCAAACATTGTTTTAGATGCATTATTTAGTATCTAATGTAGAATTTTGCATCATTAAAAAGTATTGGCCCCTATTTCATTGCACTAAGATATCCTTTTTGTTTTTGCGAAATACTGCACTAATTATTGTATTTGTACGATTCATATGCACCGTACCATTTGCCACAAAGAGTAAAAAAAGGATAAACTGGGGACGAAGAGTACGGTTTTCATAATAAAATAAAGAAGTAATTCCTGACGGTGCGGCCTGACTGTTCAAAAGAAAGCTACATAGGGACAAGTAGCAACCACATTGCTTTAGGCCACGTTACGGTACATCGAAATAGTCCAAACAACCCGATAAAATGTGGTGATAGTACCACTGAGTACGAGGGGGCGGTACAGTATTCTTAGCTGTTGCCTGAACTACAGCCCAACCTGCCACTTTACTTTGAATGAGATACAGGAGTGACCAGCCTAGATTGATGCATAATATTTAATGATTTTGTTTTATCAGAGTTGTAGAACAAATTGTTAAATCGATTCTGAACATGTTGTATTGTCATTATACACTGTGCATGTACCGCTATGCATATAACGGGTGACTATGCATAAATTCAGTATATCCAATACACTGGAATACAGAAAAGTAAATACAAATGTTATAATACTGTTGGTTATGAGATTACTACACAGTTTACATAAAAACTAGAACATTTACTACATTGAGTAGTAAAGTTCTGTTTAAGTTCTTCCACGACTCACTACTGCAACTTTCTGTTTTCAGGCTGGTCTGTATGGGCAGTGGAAAAAGGAAACACTGGAAGCCGCTGCACGTGAAAGTCGAATGAAACAGAGGGAAGAAATAATACAGCAAGGGCAGGATGGAGCAGAACACAGCCAAAGTAATTTCAGGAGTCTGTCTATTACCCATATGCAGGGACCTCTGCTGCTTCTCCTGGTGGGCATCACCCTGGGCAGTGTGGCCTTTGTAGTGGAGAGGCTGCTGGTGTCGGAGCCTCACCCTTCTCCTACAGCGGGACCTACGAGATTAACATTAGACTGATTAATTTTACATAATGACTCCCACAGGTAGATTTTTTGTTTTATTGACATAAAACAGGCCTATAAACATAATTGAGTATCTGACCTCTTCGGCCTTAGGGCATAATTACTGTTGCATTCATACTATTGGTAACCATTTGGAGGAAACATGAATAATGTAGAAATCCCATCCAGGGGTACACAGTGTATTAATATTGTATTTTTAGCCCAGAGGGAAAAAAAATTAGTTCACAAGTCCCTATACTCTTATGAGGTGTATGTAAAGTCAGATTTAGAAACAAAATAAACACAAAGTAATTCACATGATTTTTTTTCACGTCTGTAACAGCTCGTAACAGGTCTTATGATTAACTATCCTTGCTAATCTTAAGTGATATGACCCTACTGTAATACTTAATGTACTTTTTACCATTTTATTTACAGCAGAAAATACAAATGTTTTTATTTTTATTTTTCTTCACCCTTCATGCATTGAAATGGTGACAGCACAACAAGATAGAAATATGTTGTTGACATTTGACAAGCTTGTTATCAAAAGAGGTATTAAAAAAGGAAGCCTTCATGATGTGGCATCGATATCATTGGGCAGTTCCAGTGCCTTCCTATAAACGCCCCTTAACACCCTGTTCCCCTAAATGGAGATGCTGGATCTCAAGAAAAGGACAACTTGAAAATTTATCTATTGAGTTCATATACAGATGAACCTGCGGCAACAAAAACAGTAACAACAAAATCATCACCACCACTATCAACCACCACCACCACCACCAACAACAACAACAGCAACAACAGTATCAATGAAGCAGATGATTCAGATAAAGACATCATGTATTTCAGAATTCTTAATTCAACTCTTAAACATACAAGTAACTTGTGCCACTGTCTCTCACAACGACATATTAGGAAACCTACCTACAGTACTTAACAAGTATAAATGTAGTATATAAACATATGGACTATACGGGATTTTGCTAAAGTCAGGTATCATGTAGGGATTCGCAAGAGTAACTTGGAAGATAAATCCTTAGGGAGCTACACTGAAACATCAAATGTGGCTTAATAAAGCTGAGGTCCTTGCATATGAAGATCCATAGTCGCCAAAATGAAGCAATATAATTATAAGGCTTCGTTAGAATGAATCGCCTTGAGTGTGAAACTCCTTAGTGGTGCCTGAATAACTACAGTAGTTAGTCCAGTAAACTTAAAATCTGTAGCAACAATCATCAATCTGTATACCTAGACAACGTCCCCCAAAGATAGGGGAGTAACTTAGACAGGACAACAAACTCCCATTTTACTCATACACACACACACACACACACACACACACAGGAGCCACCAAGGAGAGCAGACGTGGGCCGACAGCGCTCCATACCGAGCCAGCACGGCCAGTGGCATTACCTAAATTAGTATCTTTATATGAGTCAAGCTCTGTACCAGGTTAGACTAAATGGTTTTTTATCATTAAAAAAAAAATAATAATAAGTTTAATCAAGACTTGTTCAAACAGAAAAGAGAACCGAGTAGCGAAAAATGCGCTCAATCAGCTGATTGTTTGTTTAGACTACAACTGCCCCAGGGAATGTAGTGCTTTTAGTATTGCAAAATGGCGACATACTTTAGTAAAGCTAGGGATAAAGGTAGAAAGCAAGTTTATGATTTCTACCAAGAACTGGTTGAAATGGAGACTCACAATAAACTGATAGAGCATGTACACAGACTGGAGATGGCTTTCCAAAATGATATTGATTAAATAAAGAAGCAGATGCACTCGCAAAAGGAAGAAATAGAAAAACTAGGAAGGGAGGTCAACAAGAAAGATACAACCATATGTGAACTAACAGTGGAACTGAGTACACTTAGGAGGAAAATGAGTGAAATGGCAAGTACAGTAGTCAACCACGAAAGTATTATGGAAGAGTTCAAAAATGATACACGAGCCAATTAGGCAAGTAAGCAGTCCGATAGACCAGAGCAGTGATATTGAGGAGAAGATAACACAGGTGAATGAAGCTGTGCAAAGCTACAAAAATGATGTGGAAACCACTTACGCTGAAATGGTGAAAGTAAAGAAAAACTTAGAAACAAAGATTGAAGAAAAAAGCATTAAAAAGGAAATGAAAAGAATAATCCAAAACAATCCAAAGTTAGTCAGAGATTCAATAGATATCAATAAATCTATAATAATCACTGGTATAGAAGAGGAAGAAGTAAAAAACAAGATCTCGGGAGACAAAAAGGAGATGGCAAATGTAATGAGATTATTGAAAGAAGTATCAGAGGATCCCTGTAGTAAAGACATAGAGGAACACAAAAGGTTAGGGAAATACGAGAAAAGCAAGTCAAGACCTCTAAAGGTAACTTTCCAGAGTGTAAACACCGTGGAGGAGATACTAAAAAATGCAAAAAATCTTATGGAAAAAGAGGAGTTCAAAAATGTACGGATGAAAAGATGCCTAACAGAAGAGGAACTGGAATTACTGAAAGAGAAGGGGGAGGAAGCAAAAACAAAAAATGAGGGAAGCTCAGAAGAGGAAAAGAACACATTTTTTTTGTTTTTTACAAGGTAATAGGATTGCAGGTACGAAAGTGGTACATAAACAGGAGGGAATAAAAAGGAGGAAGGTAGTAAATTCAAGTCATGACAAGTATAAAAACAAGATGATAAAGTTGATGTACTCAAATGTGGATGGAATGGTATCTAAATTATTAGAGATGAATGATTATGTCAGAGAAAATGAACCACATATAATATGCCTAACTGAAACAAAATTAACACCAAGGATATCAAATAACATACTAAACTTAGAGGAATATAATATATGGAGAAGAGATAGAAACTTAAAAAAAGGAGGAGGACTTATAATATTAACTAAGAAAAATCTAAAAGTCAATGAAATAAAACTAGATATACCCTCACAAGTAGAACTGATTGCAGTAGAGATCAACACATCTGAAGGGAAAGAAATTGTAGCCAATTTGTACATGCCACCCAGATCAAACACATGGGAAAGAGACGAATATGAGGACCTGGCAGAGAGTACAATTCAGAGTTTAAGAGCATTACTACATAAAATGGAAGAGAAATCGGAAAGAATTATACTAACTGGAGATTTTAATACAAATATAAATTGGAATACTCTAGATATAATAAGCCAAGAAAGCTGTTGGGACCAAAAGCTCCTGGATCTCGTGCAAGAGTTTTTCCTAACGCAACATGTGAGGGAAACCACCAGAAAAAGAGGACTCGATGTACCTTCAATGCTAGATCTCATATTTACTAGGCAAGAAAATGATACGGACAGTTTAATATATCACCCTCCACCCGGCAAAAGCGACCATGCAGTACTAAATTGCAACTTCAGGATAGCATATTACATAGTTAACAGCAATGAAAGTTACAAAAAGAGCCTAAACTATAAAAAGGGAAATTATCATAACCTAAAGAAGTATTTCTTAGAAGTTGATTGGGAAAATGAGCTTAGAGGACAAGATTTAAATGCTGTATATAAAAATTTTTTGTGAATTTTATGAAATAGGAGTCCAGAAGTGCATCCCACAGCACAAAGAAACAGATAAGAAAATACAGAAATGGTTCAATACAGAATGTAAAAGATCAAAAGAAAGAAGAGATTTGTTGTGGAATAGATACAGAAGATACAATGGTGAAAGGGCATATAATAATTACAAACAGGCAAGAAACGATTATACAAGAATAAGGAGGGAAGCCCAAAAACAGTTTGAGGAGGATATCATAAATAAAAGTAGTGATCAACCGAAGCTATTTTACAGCTACATCAGAAAAAACACATAGACAAGATTGAAAAAGTTCAAAGGGCCGCTACAAGATTGATACCAAGCTTAAGGGATCTAAGCTACGAAAAAAGACTATATAAACTGAATCTACCAACACTACAGGAGAGAAGGAAAAGAGATGACATGATAATGCTATATAAATGCATATCAGGGAAGGAGAAAATAGACATAATTGATTACTTAACCTATGGGGAAGCATCAGCAAGAGGACACTGCAAAAAACTGCATAAGAAGAGAGGTGATAAAGACGTAAGGAAATTCAGCTTCCCAAACAGAGCAATTGATCAGTGGAATGCACTACCGAATGAAATAGTGTGTGCCAAAACAATTCACAAATTTAAGGATATGTACGATAAATATGGTTTAAGACACGGGACAGTACGAGCTTGACTCATTCCTGTAAAGATACAATTAGGTAAGAACAATTAGGTAAGAACACACACACACGCACGCACACACACACACACACACACACACACACACACACACACACACACACACACACACACACACATTTACTCGTATCCTAGCCCAAAGGGGAGAAGGGACAGATCCTCACCATACCACACCACACGAGGGACAGCGCGATCCGCAGCAGTGCCTGACAGCAAAGCTGGTTTATCCCTGCCACATTATAATGGACCCATCCCCTTATCCACACCTGACCTGATCAGCTGATCAGACCAAATACGGGAGAATATCCTCTCGCGGCTGCGTCACCATGTATTTATTCACAATTTCTCTCCAGTCATCCCTGTCACGGACATCCACTTTTCCTTGCTTTACATAAGTCCCTCTTGCATCTAACACTTCTCACACTGTCCATCCATCCTATTCGTAGTCTTCCTCTCAGCCTTACATTTCTCACATCCAATTCAGTTATCTTCTTCACCAATCGCTCTTCATCCATCCTCTCCAGATGTCCAAACCATTGCAACTTCACTGCTCAACTCGATCAGCCATCTGCGTACCTCCAGTTCTCCTTCAAACTTTATCTTTTCTCACTCAATCAATACGCATCACTCCAAAGATACTCCTCAGACACCTCATGTCGAATACATTCAAACTCTTCCTGTCTGCTACACCCAAAATCCAAGTTTCAGTCGCATATAATGCAGCCGGCACCACTACATCCTCATACAGCCTTCTCTTTACATCCATTCTAAGTGACATCTAAACACGTTTTTCATTCCTCCCAGCACCCTTCCTACTTCACTCATTCTAAACTTCACCCCTAAAACTATTCTTCCATCCACAGCAACATGTGACCCTAAATACTTGAAACACTCTACCTCCTCAAGTAACTCACCATTCAAAACAACATTCATCCTCCTACCATCTACCAACCTCTTACACTTTATCACTTTACTCTTATTCTCACTTGCTCTCAATATCCTCCTTTCAGACACCCTTCCAAACTCCTCTACCAACTGTATCAGTGTCTGCTCCGAATCAGCCATCATTGATTATAATCTGCAAACAACAGCTGATTCAGATTCCACTCTCTACCTTCAGCATTCACTAGACTCAAAGCTCCAAGTAACACTCTCGCATCCATCTCCTTCACAACACCATCCATATAAATATTACATAACCAAGGCAACGTCACACGTCCCTGCCTCAGCCCCACTCTCACAGGAAACTAATCACTCACAGTATTTCCCACTCTTACACACCCTTTAATATTTAAGTGAAAACTTTTTACTCCTTGTAACACTCTACCATCAGGTTCATACAAACAGTCCACAAAGCCTCCTTATCAGTTCCATTATATGCTGTCTCTAAATCCATGAACACCTAAAACACATCCTTACTTTTCGCCAAATACTTTCCACACACCTGTCTCACAGCAAACACCTGATCCATGCATCCCCTCCCTCTCCTGAAGTCACACTGCCTGTCACCAATCACTCTCTTTTTACCCTTTCTTCTTTATCAACACTCTACCATACACCTTCCCTACAACACTCAACAGACTTATACCCCTAAAACTATTGTAGCACATTCATACTTATCACCCTTTATACAACGGAACCACATATGCACTTGCCCAGTCAATCGGCACCATGCAACTCGCAAAACATTCAGCAATCTTACTAACCACTCAACAATAGTCGCTCCACTACCTCTCAGACATTCCATAGCTCACCCATCCACACCTACAGCTTTCACTGCTTTCATCTCCTTAACTGTCTCCTGCAGTTCCTAACTCGTGATCAAAGAATCATTCAACACTCCCACACATTTATTCCTTGAACCCTTCCATCTGCCACAATCTCAGCCTCCCTTTCCTCCTCTACATTTAATAATCTTTCAGAATACTCTGCCCATCTCTTCCTTACTGCATCCATCTCAATTAACATCCTTCCATTCTCTGCTTTTACTCGCTCTTCCTTCCCAGACTTCCCCTTCGCACACTCTTCCCCTCCTTCCAAAACATTTTCTGTTCAAAATTCTGTCATCTGCCTACCCCACCTCTCGTCTGCTGCCACATTAGCTTCATGCACAGCCCTTCTTGCCCTGTTCCTCGTTTCCTTATATCTTTCATATGACACCTCATCATTCCTCTGCAGCCACACATTTTATATGCACGTCTTATCTCAGCTACAGTTATACTTACTTTCTCTCACCCCTTTCACTTCCCTTCCTTACACCACTACCTACTTGTCTCACACCACACACTTCTTCCGCATACCCCACTACAGCATACTTAAACAACTGTCATTCCTTCTCCACACAGTCATTTTCCTGATCTTTCACTGCACTCCACTCATTTTTCAACTTTTCCTGATACTCCATCATATTCTCTCCGCTTTCCAACTCACTGATTTTCAAAACCTCCCTGTCACTCCTAACTCTTCCAGATCTTACCCATCTCTTACCTATTCTCATCTTTCTTCCCACCAGGTAGTTGTCAGACATACTTTCACCCTCCCGTCTCTAAACTCTCACATCCAGCAATCTTTCTCTTACATTCCTTGAGACAACCACATAGTTCATCAATGCTCTATCAACAACTCTTCCACCCTCGTGTCTAACCCATGTATACTTATAAATATCTTTCTTCCCAAAGAAGGTATTTCCAATCGCCATCTCTTGCTCAACAGAAGATCTTATATACTTTCCCCATTACCATTTATTCCAGGCACATCATGCATACCAACGAAACCTTCAACTGCAACATCTCCCACTCTAGCATGCAGATCTTCCATCATTACCATATTCACATTTGCTCCAAAACTCTGCAAACACTCATCAACATCATTCCAGAAAGACTCCCTCACTTCTTCATCCCTTTCACTACCCAGGCCCATATACACTCACAATACCCACAACTCACGTCCAAATTTCGCTGTTACCCACGTCGGTCTCGATGACACCTTCCATTCAATCAACACTGCAGCACTTCAGGGCTCACTATCAAGGCCACCCCTTCTCTCGCTTTTCCTCTGTCAACACCAGACATCCTTCCAGTCACACTTCCAAACAAGATTCACCTTTCTCTTTCATCTTTGTTTCACTCAAATCTAACACATCCAACTTTCTTCTTACAAGCATTCTCACAGTCTCCTCCCTATTAGCCTAAATTGTACTACATCCCCACACATTCGTAGACCCAGTCTTCAGGGTATGGGGATAACTCAATTCCCCCTCCCTTTCTATGCCCTGTCTCATTGTAGAAACTAAAAATACACAGGAGAGGGTCCCTTTTCCCCTCACCCCGTCCCTGTTAGTCGCCTTTTATGACAAGCAGGGAATACAATGGCAGAATTCTTCCTAACGCAGCCTGGTCGCAGAGTGGTGGACCATCCCATCGTGTGGCCAGATTGTGTCCCCTACGCCACAGGATGGACGCAATCATGAATACTAATAAAGAACAGGGAGAATGCCAATAGTCTTCCACTAGAGGGCAGGTTAATTGCACACGTCCACCTCCCCTCCACACACACACAGACACACTCTCCTTATCCCCACCAAAGCACTGATTTGCAAAGTGGATGAAATGGATCTCTCTCTCTCTCTCTCTCTCTCTCTCTCTCTCTCTCTCTCTCATGTAATAATAGTTTCATTAATCCTGTTAGGTTTATAATTACGTGCATAGATGCATCCCCACTTCGATGTGAAGAAATTGTTTAGAAGTTTTAGCAGGATCCTGTAAAATGACCCAAGTGAACCATATATATTCAAATATTTGTCCATCGTCGTCTAAATGATATGCTATTTTCCAAGTAAGAGAGACATATTATAAGATTACTTGCGGTATAAATCCATCTCCTGCCTTGTTATCTGGGGAGCCACATATCTACCTACCCACTTATCCACCTACTCACCCCAAACACAACCCCACCTTGACCACTTTTTTTTTTTCTCTCTCTCTCTTCTGCAGCACTCATTCAATCAGTCTTATTGGCAATATTGGAGTGAGTTCAGTGTGAATGATTTGCAGATGAAATAATTGGGGAAATTGGTCTCACACAAGGTATTCCTCATAAGGTTTTCAGTAACCATAGCTTGGTAAAGGTTTTCAGTAAGTGTAGCTCGGTAACGGTTGAGAATTGAAGCCATGTAGATCAACATTTATACCCTCTACCTGAATGAGTCAGAGGAGGGTGTTGTTATCACTGAGATCAATAAGTGTTGGGTGGCAGGGTGGTTTCCGGGCATCGAGATTTCGCTTCCGGGCCAGAACTCAGAAAGTATTTATTACAGAGTCACGAAATTTCACGTAGTTATATTTCGTATAGTGAACTGGTGCCTTTTGATAGAATGTTGTCTTAGTTTTTTTTTTTTTTCTTAATAGTAAAAATATAACATAAATAATTTTCCATAGATTTCAGTGCGACCTGCGCAAGGAATCTGATGAACCCATGTTATGTGTACTCAAGGCGTTCTCCTTAAGCCCACCTTTAAAAGAAGAGATTGGGGGGGTGAGGGCCGTTATGTGCCTGTTTACTGTAGTTGTGCAGGGAGGTGGGGGGGTCTGTACTTTGTCAGATGGAGAGTTGCAAACGCGTTGTGTTGCCCATATTTTACTTAGAATTGCTTCATATATTATTTTCCAACTTTATGCCCACCTTCCAAAATACCCTGTATATACCCGTATTTTGTTGGTCTTACACCTGCCAGACGATTACAATCAATTTAGAACTTCGTACTAGACATGATAGTGAGGGTTATGTCCAACTTCTCGAGTTGAATAGTCTCTTTAAGGTAAATGAAGGTGTTGGAGAGGGACTCCTTCATGTAGGGGCATCGGTATAACTGAGCTGCTCCCTGTCCAGTTATACAGGGTGTAACGCGACGTATGACAAAAACTTACACCAATGATCTATCATGTAATTTTGAGTATATTTTGTTCTATAAACATATGCTCTCTGCGACCCCAGTTCAGTGCCCAGCATTCTGCAGTTTTGTGTAAAAGCTTCGTCTCTTGCATGTGCCATTGGGTGAGAGCTTGGCAGGGCGACGGGAGACGAGTATTATTAGCTTATACTGTACTATACATGAAAATCCCATATCCTCTCAGTACACACGAGTTTAAGAAGAAACTTTACGTAGTCTATTGATTCTTTAACATCAAGTCATGCATTCATGCAATTCTTTTGCACAAATCGACTGTAATTATGGATTAAATTCGAATTTTATGGCTTGCAAGGGAGTAGGGAGGGAGGGAGGACAGGCTGGTGTGTTGTTGCCAGTTATGTAATATTTGGTTTGTAGGATGTTGCTACCAGCATTATCATAACACCCACAGCTCATTCAGTGAAAAAATGTTATTCTAAAGGGAGATTAGCCTCACTTTAAGTCAGGAAGAATATTATTTATCAATTTTTCTGCTGCAAGTAAACGTGGCGCCCTTGGGTATCTCCACCTGTGTTCCTCTCTGCAGCACTGGCATTACCATCGCAGAACCCGTAAAAAAAATACACGATATCTGCATATTCTTCATTGCTGTACGTACGTAGCATGCTGTTTCATGAACATGTGAAGCTGAACCTGGTGAACAACAGAACACGGAGAACGGTATTTGAAGTGTGTGCCTCCCCTGCAAATGTTCCCGTTCAAATGACAGTGGACGCAGGGTTGCCAAGTCCTTATCAATCTAGCTAGTTTAGTCCTGAAAACTTGCTAGAATGTCGCTAGATAATAAACACTGCAAAACATCGCTAGAAAATACGATAAAATCTTTAAAATATCACCTAAAAATGGCAAAAATGTCCAGAATGTAGCTAGATATCATGTTGCCAGATGTTAGTGCTGCAAGTAGAAGCAAAAATAGGTCTAGTTCCATGGGCGTTACATTGGCAATCCTGTACCACTGTTCTCACGTCATCATATGAAAAAAATGGTGCCACTTTTACTTAGAGCAGAAAAATTTTAATCAATAATAATATTACTCCTGATTTAAAGTGAGGCTAGTCACTCAGTACAGTAATGTTCTTTCACTGAATGAGCTGTGGGTGTTATGATAATGCTGGTAGCAACATCCTACAAACCAAATATTACATAACTGGGAACAACACACCAGCCTGTCCTCCCTCCCTCCCTAGTCCCTTGCAAGCCATAAAATTCGAATTTAATCCTTAATTACAGTCGATTTGTGCAAAAGAATTGCATGAATGCATGACCTGATGTTAAAGAATCAATAGACTACGTAAAGTTTCTTCTTAAAACTCGTGTGTACTGAGAGGATATGGGATTTTCATGTATAGTACAGTATAAGCTAATAATACTCGTCTCCCGTCGCCCTGCCAAGCTCTCACCCAATGGCACATGCAAGAGGCGAAGCTTTTACACAAAACGGCAGAATGCTGGGCACTGAACTGGGGTCACAGAGAGCATATGTTTATAGAACAAAATATACTCAAAATTACATGATAGATCATTGGTGTAAGTTTTTGTCATACGTCGCGTTACACCCTGTATAAACGTCTCTCGGCTCCATCCCCATCCCCTGAAAGGAAGAAAGTTAGTTGCAGGAAAAGATAATCTTAAACCTGCAGTCCACTGGGCTCACATTTCAGATAAACCTTGTGCCACTTCTAATTCAAGGTAGATAAATATGCTCTTATAAATAATAGAAACAGAAAAGGACGTCATCAAATCGGAAAGAAGACTTAGTATTTATGCCTACCAACTCCACGAGGGTCATTAAGGAAGACAATTAATGTTTTACAAAGTTTAAAACTTCCCCTATACTTTGTTTGTTACTGGCCACTGCCTGGCCACTAGTCTGGAATTTGGCCAGTTGAAGTTACCATGTGATGACACCGAGTCAAGTTACCTTCACAAATGACTCAAGTGTGACCGATTTGGAGCACAGCGTATCAGCAATAATAAGGATCAACTTATGTCGAATTACAGAGAGAAAAAGCATATGGAGCCGAACCCAAGTGATGAGGACCGCCTATATAGAATGCAGTAGCCAATTCCAGCTGAAAAACCTGGAGGCACCATCCTCTTTAAGGAGTATTGGAAACATAATGCTGCTGCTCCGATAGGTCAGTGAAAGAAAAGAGGCATGGCTACTGGGACAGATGAACAGTGGCTAGCTGTTGAAGAGTGCTTCACTTTTGATTCCAGCCCCCTCTAAATCCTTCTCATATTTGATGATTTAGTGTAAGATGTACTCCAAGACCGAATCGTCAGTTTTTGCAAGAATTTGTGATTAACCTGTACACACCAGCCTAATAATGTAATTGTTTCCTTTTAGGAATCTATCAGCTGAAATGTCGATGGATCTTACCTGAGTAGGTTTGTAAGTGATTCTGATTAAGTTAAAAGAGTCCCACGGTACACTTTTATTATGAAAAATAACCTAATTCTGGTTTGTGTTGTATAGATATTTTTAAGTAATGTATATTTGTTTATCATTGGCTTTGGTTGGCCATCAGAGCCAGAAATCTCCTTGCACAGTCCGTAGCAGAATTAAAATGACGACCTCTGCCAGGATAGCCTAATGATTTTTGTCTGAACTTAATTACATAATAATTGTCTATAATGATGTTGACGAATTTTGGTGATGTTAGAGCATGTTTGCAAACTGAGCCTCGACAATATGAAGCTGAAAATCTTGCTAAATTTCAGCTTAAGCCGACTACTTAAGTCGTATGAGTGAAACTTCTTTGAATAATAAGCTTAATTTAGTTTGTTTGATTCAGGACACGGTGTTTAGAGTGAGTGAAGATAATGAAACAGGTAAAACCACAACTGGTCATGATCTCAGGGAACATGAGCCATCTGTTCAGAATCCTAAGCTTTTGTACCGACAGCCACCAATTCACAGTGATACTGCTCAGAAACTGATGTTAACACCTTAAACACTAACGACAGTGAACAACTTGAAATAGCAAATGAGACAACTTCAAGCTCAGGAAAAACAATTTGAACTAATTCATGAGCGCAGACTGAGGCAGTTTAGTGGTTCATCTATTCCTTTTGGTGCCTATTTATGTCACTCTTTTGATGCTGCTGGAAACATTATTTTATATAGTACTTTACTTTAGGGAGAAGGTGTCACTATATATTCCCAAACGTGGCAGCTCGTGTTTCCTGGCCTAGTAACTCTTGGTCGATATTACTTCAGAGTGCACTTTTATATACAGCACATGAGGCCTATATTACTTTATCAGCTGACCAGTGTGCTGATTATGAGGTGGTAAAAGCTGCAATTCGCAGAGTTTATGAACTTATACCAGAGGCATATTGTCCTAAGTTTATAACCACGTACAAACAGAAAGTTCAGACATATCTGGAACGATTTTTTATTTTTTAAATAACTGGAGAGGAAAGAAAACGTAAATAAAAAATTAATCCATACATAAGATTACTGGTGTCTTCCAATCATAAAAAATCTATAACAGTTGGTCTTGAACAGCTGTAGGTTGAGGTTTGGAGGGAAACAAATCTGGGGAAGCGAGTTGGAAAGAGATGCAGTACGGGGAATAAAAGATTTCTGACAGGCGGAAGGCCTGCAATATGGCAGTGTGACAGTCTAATCATGAGTGCTACTGGATGCCCGTATAGCACAGGGGAAGGCAAGGAGAAGTGGCATGATGGATGCAACTTCGTATGAGCATTTGCAATTAAAGTATTTGTAAAATAATGCAAGGGAGGCAATATTCCTTCTTATCTGTAGAGGAGGGACTTTATTTGTAATATCATGGTTATTAATACCGGTAATTCTAATTTTGTCTAGTTGTTGTAGTGCAACCTCTCGACAGTCATTCCACAAGAGTGAGCAATATTCCAGCTAAGAGCCGAAATGACTCTTGTAAACTATACAGTAGCTAACTGCCAGTCAGGAAAGAAGCTATGAACTCTGTACTGTACAATAATCCAGATTTCTTTAAGGCAGTTATAGCAAGTGATCTGACATGAGAGAGCCAGCTGGGGGTACTGTTAAGTGAAAGACAGAGAATTTCAATACTTTTGGAGATAGGGATATAAGTAGCATCGAAGGTAATATAGGAATCTGGCAATAACTATGTATTAGTATACTGTATATATTTGGTTTTACGAGCATTAATGAGACAAGCTTATTTTGCCCCCATTCAGTGATCCTAGTAAAGTCTTGATTTATGGAGATGGCTGTACTGAGTTGTGAGTTAGAGATATTAAACTTTGTGAATGGATGTTTAACACTTAATGCCTAATCGCATCAACTGATGCAATGAGAGTTTCATGCCAAAATACCTAATCACATCAATTGAGCGGGGCCTGTAAAAAACTGTGGAGCACATCCTCCACCCCAATTATGATGTACACCCTCCCAAAAAGTATTGGCACTCTTACAGCACGTATCATTTTGAAACATGGATGAAGCATTGTGATATATGGGGTATCTTGTAATTATAAGTGCAAATATTATCTTTGGTAATTATTAGAATTCAAAACTTCAAAAAGATTCACTTACTGAGTGGTATATGTTTTGAGGCACCACATTAATAGACTCATGTGTCTGCGGAGGTTGCTCATTTTCACAACCATCGTACCCAAAGGTGCTGACACTTTTTTGAGAGAGTGTACATGGCTTCAGCCCAATGAGAACTCACCCCTGAGGTGGAGGGAGGGAGGATCGGACCAGCCTGGGGGGTGGGGAGTCACCCCCTCTGTAGGCTGCCTCCATACCACCCTCTACCCCACTCCCTCACTCCCTCCTTGTCCCCCATCACCCTCCCACCCCTCCATGCACCTGCATCTCTCCTCCCACCACCACCTGTGTCCCTTCTCACCCACTCTTGCCCCTCCTCCCACCCTGCTAGCCTTGTGTCCCCGACAAACCTCACCCCATCCTTCCCTCCTTGTCTCTCACTACCCTCCCATCCGCTATGGACTCCCAAGACGTATCAGGCCACCAAGATGTTACAGAGCACACTGTAGTACTTTCTTTTCATGCAAAAAGTTGGTTATTTTTCCAACCCCCGTACCTATAGGCCTACTTCCCACAGTGTACTTTATCTCCCCACATCCTAGTAATCTCTCTACACCTACATACACCTGTTTTCATGGTTGGTGTGACAAAACACTTTGAAATTACCTATTTCAATAAGAAAAATAGGTAGTTATCAAAATTTTCACATTTTAGATTATTTTTGAGGGGTAACTACTATAAACTTTTTTTAACATTGACCCACGCTTGTGTTGTAACCATTAGGCCTATGGGGGTATGGATTGCGTTGTCAGGTGTGTAAATTCTTCCTCTTTAGCAAGAACATGATCAATTTGCCCTTGCTGAAAGTCGCCAGCCCCCCCCCCCCAAATTGCGGCTTGAAGGAGGGACATGCCTGAAATAATTTCGGTCTTAAGGGGTTAAATGTGATTTAACTGTGAAGTGTTGAGTCATCTGGATATGAATGGATGGGATTCCGGGTGACAGATAAGAGATGGCTAATATGAATTAGGAATAGGGTTGGAGCCAGAACTGATCCTTGTGGGACCCCGGGGTTAATTGCGTTGAAATTGGAATATACATCATCTACTCTTACTCCTGAATTTCTGTCCCTGAGATAAGAGGAAATGAGAGAAACAAAAGACGTTACTCCATAACAAGAGAGTTTGGGTAGCAGGGAATCGTGCCACACTCTATCAAAAGCTTTAGAAATATCAAGGGCTCATTGTTGGTCAATTGATTGATGGATGGTGAGAATAAGGAAATTGGATATATCAATGGTGGATTTTTCATGGTGGTAGCCATATTGTCTATTATTAATTAAGCAGTTGGGTTCAAGATGTTTAATTATGTGCATATTCATTACAATTTCAAATACTTTACAATGAGAAGATGTGATAGCTATTGGTCTGTAATCAGAAGGGTCAGAGGACCTTCCTTTCTTCGAAATTCGGTGGATATTGACTTGTTTCCAAGAACCAGGGACTGAAGAAGTGCGTATGCATAGTATGAATAATTTAGCTAGAACAGAAGCAAGTTCTGGGGAGCACTTTTTTCAAACAAATGAAGTAATTACATCTGGGTCTGGAGCTTTGTTGGTCGGTAAACTGTCTAGGATGGATTTTACATATCTAGTCTGTATTTTAAGTGGAGCAGTTTCGGCAGTCAAGTTTAAGTACTGGGACGTTCTGGCTGATTTCTGCAACCATAGAATTTCTGGCAAATGTACTGGCAAAGATATTCACTTTACCACAGGGGTCATTTGTAATATTACCATCTGAAGATTTAAGTGGGGGAATGGATGACGACTTGTTAAAGTTATTATTGAAAGAACTGAGAGTTGACCAGAATATTCTCTTGTCACTGGGATTGTTTAGTGGTCTGGATGCTTGGTTGTAGAAGAAAGTTTGATTTAGCGATTTATTATTGCTTTTGCATGGTTTCTAGTAATTTTAAATTGACTGAGTAATTTAGATATTTCTTTTTTTAATTTTAAGTAAGAATTATATGCATATGTTTTTTGGGCCATTGCTGTGGCACAATTGCATTCAAACCATTTTGGGGAGTCCAATCTGTTAGTGAACTGTTGACATGGTATGAACAATTCCATATCAGCTTGTATTAAGTCATTAATGTGGGCCTGGGTAGATTTGATGTCAGTAGAGAAGAAAGACTGCCATGGAGTGTCAGCAAGATCATTTCTGAATCCATCCCAGTCTGCCTCATCAAAGTGCCATTGGGTCACCCTGACTGGTTCCGAACTGGGAGGTTTGGGGAAGCTGACTCATGAGGCTTTAATGAGATTGTGTTCAGAGGATCCAAGTGGTGACAGTACTTCTATCCTGTACTGATCTGGATTATCTGTCAGGAGTAGATTCAAGAGATAGGCGTTATGGTCAAGATTACCTGGTATTCAGGTTGGCTGCTTTACCAACTGCGTGAGATGAAACGATTCTGCAACCAGCGTGCATTCTAGACCAGCATTGTCAGTTCTGGCAGAATGCAATAACCATTCTGTATTATGTATAGTACATTAAAATCACCCAATACAGTAATTTCAGTGCTAAGGGTGAATTTAAGGTTAATCAACTGTATGGATATGGGGTCACATACACTGGGTTCTGAAGAAGTACTGGGGGAGTGACAGACTACACAGATATATTTGATAGTATTTAAATAATATAGTTTGTACAGTGAAAATCAAAATTTGTTACAGTGAAGTTCAAAACAGTGTCAATTGGAAACTCATAGTTGAACGACAGGTGCCACCCTTGTTACAGAAGTGGCCATTGCTAAGGCTGAATGGAAATAGGTGTGATATCTAATGTGCTTGTAGTCTGGTGTAGACAGTTGAAGGTAGAGGTATCATGAGAGTATGCTGGCCTACTCTCTGTGTAAGTGAGGGCACTGGAAATGTTCTGCAAAGGGAGATGGTCAGGACCAGCTCCTGGGCTGGTGAAACACGAGCTCCAGCTCTCCTTGTCACGAGCTTGACATCTACATCAGAAGTACCACCCTGTTCAACTGGTGCTACAGTCCACTTCCTTGAGTACTTCAAGATTTTGATCAGTGGCAGCATTGTAAAAGAAAATTAATAATGATTTAGCTAAGCTGAGAGAACTTTTACTCATGGAGAACTTCACAAAGAATACGAGTATTGGAAAGCATGTTGCCGCTCACCTAGTTAAGAAAGAGGTGGCTTTTGGCTGAGATGGCTGTTGTGGCAGATAATTATAGTACTGTCCACATATACGATTCTAAGAATCATTCATCTGGTAGATATAGGTGCGTGGATCAATTAACCCTCTCGCGAACCATAAGTTTTCAATAAATTTTGATTCCACTCACAGAACCAAACCCTCACTCAGCCTGGCTCTGCTTGCACAGCAAGGGAAAAATTTCTTGGGCCCAATTTACCCTCAAAAAGTGCTTATATTGTTACAGATCACTTCCCATCATCTTTGTTCATGTTTATACTATCAGATAAGAATAAATAACATAAAACAGATGAAATATGCAGAGGACAGGCCCCACCACCGCCACCGCCCAGCCACTGCCACAAAGACATCCTTACGCCTCACCACACACCACTTCCCCACCTTCATACCTCCTCAACCGACTTGCCCTAGACTCCAGCGGTGGTGTCACATCTGAAGCCATTCCCGGGTGAGAGAAACCACTCAAAGAAAAACACTAGGTACGAGTGTGTAGACTGCAACATTGGCTTGTGTGTTACACCTTGCTTCAAAGAATACCACACGTTAGTGAATTACTGATACTGTGTATGCTTGCGATATGACGCTCTAAGTGCTGTAAATATGCCATAATTTGACGCTCACTATACAGTAATTGTAAGGTTTGTAATTATGTGATAACAATAATTTAAGGTGGAAACTGGTATAGTGTAAGTGGAAAAGTACAATATAAGTGGAAAAATAGAATGTAAGTTAATACAGTAGTCATAGCGAGTTCGCTCATTATGTAAACGTGTGATAATCTGATGCTCAGTATAATAGTAGGGCCGGCAAATATGTGATAACGATTATATTGAGTGGAAACTGGTGTAATGTAAGTGGAAAAGTATAATGCAAGTGGAAAAATAGAATGTAAGTTGAAACAAGAGGCCTAGCCCTTGCACTCACTATGAAAATATGCGCTAATATTACGCTAAATATAATCGTAAGGTCTGTAAAAAGGTGATAATAGCTATATAAAGTGGAAACGGGTGTAATGTTAGTGGAAAAGTTTTATGTAAGTTGAAAAAATGAAATGCATGTTGAAACAACAGTCATAGCGAGTGCGCTTACTATGTAAATATACGCTAATATTATGCTAAATATAATCATAAGGCCTGTAAATATGTGATAACAGTTATATAAAGTGGAAACAGGTAAAAAATTATTGGAAAAGTATTATGCAAGTAGAAAAAATGGAATGTATGCTGAAGCAACAACGGTAGTGAATCTTCAGTGACCAATTTGGGTGAATTCGCTAGTTTTGCCCAATGGAACAATGCTTATTTCACCTTTATTATTGTATAGAAACCAATATACTTTTGTACTACATGTTGTTTCGTTTGTAATAAATAAATATGTACCTACTGGGAATGGTTTCCCATACTAAGCCCTACAAGAGAAAACGTGACAGCCACAAACATCAGGTGTATGTAAGGTATACCTATGCAGGACACTTATAGACCCCAGTGATCATTTTCTATGTGATTTTCTATTCTTTCTTCCCAAAAGTGGACGTTTGAGCCCCCCCAAAAAAAATCCAAAATCTGCCGGGATTGGGAGGGGTCAGTGGCGGAAAATTGGGTGGGACGGGCTGGGTTAAAACTGTGTAAGGAACATTGGGTCAGAGATGATGATCATGTTAATCTGCTAACCTATGGTATGTCTCATATTTCAAATAAAGACTAGCCAAGAGTTTAGAAGTTCAGAAGGCAAATTTGAAGTCCACTCGAAAGATGTCAAAGAGTTAGTGTGATAAAAGCAAGCAGGCTAGGAGCAGAGTGTTTCACCTAGCAGACGAAGTGCTAGTATTGGCTCCCTGTTCATGGACAGCCATTACAGGCAAGTTTTTCAGGCCTTATGTAATTGAAAGGAGGATGGGTGATGTTAAGTATTTTAAACAGACCAAAGACTGAAGGACACGAAGGTTGTACCATGTCAGTATGCAGAAGGATTACCCTGAGCGAGAGGATGTGGGAACCTCTAGCACTGTATGTGTGGTATCAGCTACTGAGATAGCGGATGAGCCAGGCTGCCTCTTGTCTTTGGGCGAGACTGCCAGTTGGAGAGAGAGCCAGAAGGCATGGAAGGAGTAATGGAAAAACTCTCTAACTTAACAGCTGAACGACATGATAACCTGACTCTCCTTCTAGGGAAGTATCCTCAAGTTTTGCAGAACTCCCCTGGGTTGATGGATGTAACACAGCACAATGTCGATGCTCGAGACGTCTGTCATGAAAAGCAGCCCCCCAACCGTGTGAGTTCACAAACGCAGTCCATTATCCAGCAGGAGCTGATCTACATGTAGGAGGGATTGATCGAACCATGCCAAATCGAGTGTTGCTCCCTAATCATCTTAGTTTAATAATCCAGAGTCCTATCATTTTTGCACAGATTACTGTAGGGTCATTTTCTCTCACTAAGACTGACACCTATCCAGTTTCTAGAGAAGATGAATGAATTAACAATATAGGCAGTACAAAGTGTATTACAACAATTTATTTACCGAAGAGATATTGGCAAGTCTCACTGAAAGGGTCCAAGAAACTTCCAGTTTTGTGGCTGACGGTCATACTTACAAATGCAAAGACATGCCATGTGGCATGAAACATTCTCCAGCCGCGTTCCAGAGGCTGATGAACAAACTTACTGGTGATATCAAGGGATGTGTCACATATAGTGATTATTTGTTTATGTTCAGTAACTCCTGGGTTGAACACCTGATATGGCTGGATTCCTTGCTGCAGAGACTGCCATCTATTGGCTATCTTAGTACTCAGTGTAACGAAATATGACTATGTAAAGGCCTAGGTTAGATACTTAGGTTATATGGTAGGATTGGAAAGGAAGTCTGCCTAACGGCAAAGTTTAGGCCATTGTTCGTTTCATGCTACCCAGGAACAAAAAGGAATTGCAGAGATTCCTGGGTTTGGTGGGTTGCTATCGGAGATTTGTCGTAAATTTCCCCTGATGTAGCTCTCCTCACGCTTTTATTAAACAAAGGAGTCAAGTATGTGTAGATGGAAGAATATGAAGGGACATTGTCAAAAGTTAAGGTGATTTTTTTCTAGTCAGCCTTTGCTCCAAGCCCGAATTTCAGTAAGTCATTATAATTAGCTTTTGACTCTAATGGTGTTGGTGCCGGTGCAGTTTGGTTACAAGATGATGGTCTTGGTGTTGATCAACCTGTTTATGACTTTAGCAAAAAGTTAAGTGTTGCTACTATCTATCTATCTATTGCCAGACGCCTCAATCCCGTTTGGGGTGACCACAAACAAATCGCCTCCAAGTCACCCTGTCCCCGGCCATTTCACTGCCCTGCTCCCAACTCACACCCCCCTCTCTCATATACCTCTCCACCCCATCCCTTCATCTCATCCTCGGCCTCCCCCTCCCTCTTCCCCCCTCCACCTCACTCACATACACTCTCTTCGTCAGTCTTTCACCCTCCATCCTCTCCACATGGCCAAACCACCTCAGTGTGTTCCTCATAACACTTCCTATCACATCCTCATCCACACCACAACGCTCCTTTATATCCTCATTCGTCAGCCTGTCTCTCCACGTGACTCCACAGGCTCCTCTTAAATAACTCATTTCCACTGCTCTCACTCTTGACTTGTGTCCTTCCAACAATGTCCAAGCTTCACTTCCGTACGTTAGAGTTGGTATCACGATACTGTCATGTAGTAACTTTTTCACTTCCATGCTTACTTCCCTGTTTCTTATCACTGCTTTCAAAGAACCAGCAACCTTTCTTCCCTGCTGTACCCTATCAAGCACTTCACCCTCCAAACCTCCATCCTTACTCATCACACTACCCAAGTACTTAAAAATACTCTATTCTATCTATCTATTGCCAAACGCCTCAATCCCGTTTGGGGTGGCCACAAACAAATCGCCTCCAAGTCGCCCTGTCCCCCGCTATTTCACTGCCCTGCTCCCAACTCACACCCCCCTCTCTCATATACCTCTCCATCCCATCCCTCCATCTCATCCTCGGCCTCCCCCTCCCTCTTCCCCCCTCCACCTCACTCACATACACTCTCTTCGTCAGTCTTTCACCCTCCATCCTCTCCACATGGCCAAACCACCTCAATGTGTTCCTCATAACGCTTCCTATTACATCCACATCCACACCACAACGGTCCTTTATATCCTCATTCGTCAGCCTGTCTCTCCACGTGATTCCACAGGCTCCTCTTAAATAACTCATCTCCACTGCTCTCACTCTTGACTTGTGTCCTTCCAACAATGTCCAAGCT
Source organism: Coenobita brevimanus (assembly GCF_032717465.1). Lineage (NCBI taxonomy): Eukaryota > Metazoa > Arthropoda > Malacostraca > Decapoda > Coenobitidae > Coenobita > Coenobita brevimanus. The sequence continues at coordinate 24,757,084 of NC_136986.1, forward strand.
TCACTTCCGTACGTTAGAGTTGGTATCACAATACTGTCATGTCGTAACTTTTTCACTTCCATGCTCACTTCCCTGTTTCTTATCACTGCTTTCAAAGAACCAGCAACCTTTCTTCCCTGCTGCACCCTTTCAAGCACTTCACCCTCCAAACCTCCATCCTTACTCATCACATTACCCAAGTACTTAAACGTACTCACATTTTCCAATTCCTCACCATCCAACCTCGCTGTACATTCACTAACTTCACCTCTCTCAAAGACCATCACTTTACTCTTCCCTACATTCACCTTTAGATTCCGTTTCTTACACACTCTCTCTCAAACTCATCCACCAAGCCCTGCAGCTCCCCTTCGTCATCACTCAACAACACAGTATCATCTGCAAACAACAGTACAGGGAGTTTCCAAACACTGTCCTCTCTCATTAGGGCCACTCCAACATCCACTACCCTACCTTGTACCTCTTTTATTACCCCATCTATGTACAGATTGAACAACCATGGAGACATGACACATCCCTGTTTCAACACAAGTTTCAAAGAGAAAAATTCACTTAGTTCACCATCCACACGCACTGCAGCCTTCGCACCATCGTACATACTCTTCACAGCATTCAACAACTTCCCATCTACTCCATATATTCTTAACACTTTCCACAATTCTTGTCTATCCACCCTGTCATATGCTTTCTCCAAATCCATGAAAGCCGCATACAACTTCTTTCCCTTCTCTAGAAACTTTTCTACTAAAGATCTAAGAACGAATATCTGATCTACACAACCTCTTCCCTTCCTAAAGCCTCCCTGTTCTTCTCCAACTAATTTCTCTGTTCTTTCTCTAACTCTACTATTGAAAATTCACTCCATGCACTCATACTTACCTAGCAACATTTCTCAGTGTATGTTGGATAACATTCAGTGCCTATTGCTGTGTATGGAGACAATCACCTACTTGTCCTTTAATTTTTGTGCAAAATTTAGAGATAGGAATCAACGCTTAACCTGCAGGGCTGTGTTCCTCCAAGAGTATGCCCTGAATGTCCACCATGTCAAGGAGGAAAGGAATGTTTTGGCAGATTGTTTGTCGAGGATGTAACCTTCTTTAAAAACGCATGGCAACAAGTATACCACCCTAACCCTCCTCATCCTGCCGCAACACGTCACATAAGACATATAGAACAACACCTTCACACCATCCACGAACATATCACACCAGACGCAAACATACACATAAATAACCTAGACATACATAACCCCCTCACTGCTCCCATACTAGTCGAAGAAGTCAAGTCTATGCTCGCTAGAACTCCAAAGAAGGCGCCGGGTGCCACAGGCATCGGACATCACATACTCAAACACCTCCCAGACACATTCATAAATGCACTTACACACTTATACAACGCTGCCTTGGCATCCGGCTACTTTCCGGATTCGTTTAAGACCGCGACAGCTACTCTAATCCCTAAAAAAGACAAGACAACAACAGACCCTTTAAACTTCAGGCCCATTAGTTTACTAGAAGTGTTAGGAAAAACTTTCGAACGAATCATTAACATTAGATTACGCCAATACTTAGAAGACGAAAACCTTCTTTCCCCCAGACAGTTTGGTTTCAGACCTAGACGATCCACACAGGACGCTCTAAACATCATCACCAATTACCTACATATCAACCAAAACATCCGCAATGCATACAAGACAGCCCTTATTACTCGTGACGTAAAACGTGCATTTGACTCTGTTTGGCACGGAGGCCTGAAGTACAAAATCTGCGAACAATTCAACTTTCCTTCACTCATTAAAAAACTACTTTGCAATTTTTTAGACAACCGCACAATGCGCATTAAATTTAAAAATAATTACTCATACTTTTTCCAGCTTCATGCAGGTGTACCTCAGGGCTCCGTCCTCGCACCCACCCTCTACACACTCTACACAAATGACATCCCCACCCCACTACATGACGATTCACTCACCATCCAATACGCAGACGACATTACTCAACTTGTGCGATCAACGACAATTGACGGAATTACCAACAAAGCGAGCATAGAGCTGGACCGAATTGCACGATGGGAGCAGAAGTGGCGGATTCAAGCGAATCCCTTGAAATGCACAGTAACATATTTTCGTATTAAATCAGCCAACCCCCGCCCACTTTTTCTAAATTCGCGTGAACCCGATCGCGTTCCCATTGCTATTAGGAATACTTGCACCGTACTTGGTCTTACATACGACAAAAACTTCAAATTACATCATCATATACGAGGCAAGGCAGGCGTGGCTGGCACTGCACTAACACAAATATACCGATTCCGTAGTGCAACATCCTCAACAAAATTTCATCTGTATAAAGCACTGATTAGACCACTGCTCACGTATTCACCATTAAGTCTATCTCTTTCGGCCAAAAGCAACATTCTAAATTTACAGAGAGTTCAAAACGAAGCCATACGTTGGGCACTGAGCATACGGTGGGATGATTTTGTCACCAATATACACTCTCATGAATGCGCCAACATTCCACCCATCAACACTTACCTTCACCACCTACAACAAAAACAAATCACCAAACTCACCGACGTTCACACTGACTTCATTGACTTTTTCACCCGGATCACACCCCCCACACGACCTCTAGCCAACCTCTTCCACCCTGACGCAAGACCTCCACCAACCCCATTCTTCACTTAAGCACCAATAGTTTATTTATTACTGACCCTTTTATTAATCAACAACTTAGTTCACACCCTGCAATTCACTTAAGTCTCTAAACCACCCCTACACCCATTATCAAGATCACGGCAGCCACGTAATAACCCGCCATCCTCATATCCAGCACCCCCGCCTCAGACCTTGACCCCCCCATACACCCCTTCCTCCACCCCTCCCCTTTCCTTATCCCCCTACCCAAGCCCCCCAGGGCTACAACACCTTACCCTAACACCCGTATCCTATCATCCTACCCAGGCTCCTGCAGCCGGAAAAGATCACATGAACCTGAGAGGCAGCCAATAAGCTAATGCTTGGCAGAGAAAGCCGTAGCTATTCACTCCTCCCGTCCTTAAGTAACAACACTGTGCACGTGCGAGACCCCCCCCCCCTTCCCAACACCAAACACACGCACGTTGGGTTAAGCCCCGACACTCTTTCTCTTAGTCTAAATTCTTCCTCTCCTACTATTAAAAAAAAAAAAAAAAAAAAAAAAAAAATGCACTTTACACAATGCAACCAGGAACCTGATCTCTCAGTAAGGCCGGGAGACTAAACTAAGGCCTAGTTCCTGCCACCACGTGTCGTCGCCCTGGTTGCATAACACTCATCACATATACACAGTCATTCTTTACCTTCCTTCCTTCCCCCCCCTTTTCTATACGTCATTATTATATTATATCATAGTCATTTGTAGCGAAGTGATAGAGTAATCCATCCTCAACTATGAACTCACTAGTACTAACTCCTAGTGCTCTATGTGCATCTTTAATTTCTTCTCTAGTCACTTCTACTTCTCCATCTCGTACACATTGAAGATACTGTTCCTTCATTCTTTTATACAGTGGATGCGCATCCTGTCTGGGTCGCACTACCAACTCTCTCCATCTTATTATATCTCTTTCTTTATCTTTATCGATCCTGGATATCTGATAATCCTCTTTCTCGCACTCATTATCATCATCATCATCCTTGGTTCTCTCTCTTATCTTTGGTTTTGTACCTGTAACTGCCGTAAATGACCTGCGTCGTCTTCCTGCTGTAATACTCCTCCTATAGCAGAAGAAGAAGCGTCTGTAGTCAGCACAAATTTCTTTGTGAAGTCTGGAAACTGCAAACTCACTCCTTCGAGCAACTCTTGTTTCAGTGTTTGAAACGCAGTCTCTGCTTCAACACTCCATTGTATCGGGGTGTTATCTCTCTTTTTATTCTTTCTACCACCTGTCAATTTAATGAGTGGTCCAGCCTTCTCAGTGTAACCCTGAATATGCCGTCGGTAGTAATTAGTCATTCCGAGGAAGGACTGCAATTCACAGACGGGTTTGGGAGTGGCTATATCACGAATAGCATTCACCCTTTGGGGTTGTGGTTCTATTCCTGTGGCACTAACAACATGTCCCAAATAGTCCACTTCTGATTTTAAAAAGTGACACTTGGACAACCTTAGAGAAAGACTGACATCACTCAATCTTCCCAGCACTATATCTAAATTCCTTAAATGTTCCTCCCAAGTCTCGCCCTGAATGATTATGTCATCCAGGTACACATGTGTGATGGAGCCCGTAAGCCCAATTAACACATGGTTAATCACTCTCTGAAATGCAGCTGGTGCTTCTTTAAGTCCAAAGGGAAGCACATTGTACTCCCAGTGACCTTCAGGAGAGGAAAAGGCTGTCTTTTCCTTACAATCCTCTGATAATGGTATCTGATGGTACCCCTGACGGAGGCCCAAACAGCTGAAATAACGACTCTCACACACACACACACACACACACACACACACACACACACACACTTTCTCTCTCTCTCTCTCATACTAGTACACAGAACAGGCGAAACTTGGAATGTGACATCCGTAGACTGACTTTCAGGCAGCAAAATTTCTTAACGAATTTATAGCGGATCGAAAGTTAGGTTAGGTCACTTTGGGCAGGGTTTGGTCTGATTAGGTAATTTTTGGTTGGGTTGGGTTCAGTTCGACTAGATATAGACAGATTAGGTTAGATTGCTTTAGAATACGTCGGTTTTGATAGGTTTTGGGTTGGGTTTTATTTGGTTAGGTTAGGCTGGGTTAGATTAGGTTGGATTAGGTCATTTTAGGCTTGACTGGGTTGGGTTAGGTCGGGTATGGTATGGTTAACCCCTTAACCGCGGGGCGTCACTTTCGTGACGCTTGGGAGCAAGGGATAATAATGCGGGGCGTCGCTTTTGTGATTCTGTGTTATTTTGAATTCACCCGGGCTTCCAAGTGGGGGCTTGTATCATCTATCGGTACTGCCAATGTCCAACACTAGTCAGCACTCCTAATCTCATCTGTACTCCCATCCATTGTTGACAATTTAGCCATTTCTCCCCGTTCTTGACTCCCCTCCCTACCCCCCCTCCATTACCCTATCCTCTCGCCTGCCCGGCCGTGCTATGCTAAGTAAATCTTCCCTGGAATTTTTCACTGATTTCATCCATTGAAATAAGCCCTATGTCCTATTCTTATACCAAATAAAATATACAAGAAAGAAATAAGGTAAGTGAGAGTGCCATACACCTGGAATTGGCTAATTATCACCTGACAACACCTCACGTGCACTCGTTCGCTAATTTTCGCTGTTTTTTTCCCCTTGAAATATGCCCTATAATCTATTTTCGTAATAAATATACATGTAAGGAGGGAAGGGAGAACCCTAAGTGATATTTACATTCACCTGGAACTACCTAATTTATAATGTATTGTCTAGATTTCCTGCCAATCATATCAGTGCTAGACAAAGCTGTTTCAAGATATAACATTGGTAGCTCTGAATATATATATCTCCTAAGTAGGCCTCTAATCTATTTTCGTAATAAATATACATGTAAGGAGGGAAGGGAGCAACCTAAGTGATATTTACATTCACCTGGAACTACCAAATTTATAATGTATTGTCTAGATTTCCTGCCAATCATATCAGTGCTAGACTTAGCTGTTTCAAGAAGTAATATTGGTAACTGAATAACCCCTAGCAGGCCTCTACGCTGGTGGTCCTCTGTTATCACTCAGTTCTCTCTCGACTTCCGAAGCGAGAGTATGTATGTTTCTTCTTGCTGACTTCAAGGCCTTTTTTCACCCCCATGCAAATGGCCCTGTGACCTTTACCCCCTACTAAACCTCGTGTGGAAAGAGGTAAAGGGCTGACAATTGATAAAAGAGTGACTACGATCTTTCTATTGAGTAAAACAGTGCAAGTGGAATTGTAAATAATGTGTAAATAATGTGTAAACAGCAAGTGAAAGTAATGAATGTAAATATACGTGAACAATGGAAAATAGTTTTATAAGTTATTTCAAGTAACAGTGCACAACACAGTGTAAATAAAATAGAAATGTAAATAACGTAAATAAAATAGAGAATGTAAATAGAAATGTAAATGAGTAGTAGTATAAGAATACGAGTATATACCCTAGGAGTAATGAAAGTGAAAGTTTCACTCTAGCATGTCTGAATGCTATGAGTTATGAGAGTGAAGATGAAAGTGACATTCACTCTCAATGCCAGTATACAGGACGAGAAAGTGAATGCTACGTATTTTACTGAAAGAAATTGAATCCCTACAGTGACAATAAACTAATACTACTGAAGGAAACTTATGGATAAAGATTATAGATATATATAAGTGTTATATAGTAATAGAAATATAAAGTGTGAGGGGTTTTATGAATAATAAATGACAGACTACCAAGAGCGAACTAGTGCCAGTGCGACGATCAGACGCGCTCGTAATTTCCATTGCTTTCACAGTGTTTTTTTTTTTAGTATGGATCCCAAACTACTTGAAAATTGTAGAATAGTGTTTATAGTGTTTGTATCAGGCTATGGTAATCATATTACGGGTTGTCGGGAAGTGTAAAGTGGAGACTTCGTTACCCTACTTCAGAGGTCTCCACAAGTCCTACGGTAACCGACGAAGGCTCAACAATCATTCCAGGAGAAAGCTGAAGGTATGTGCCATAAGCATATATAATTTTATTATTCTAGGACTAATAACTGATTTTTGGCAAATATTTTTTGAGAGTCTGTCGGAGCCCAAATAAGCCCGCGGCACACGCAAGTTATTGGTAAACAAGCCCGCGGTGTAGGGGTTAAGTGAGACTGGGTAGGATTAGGTAGGGTTAGATGCGGTTAGGCTGCTTCAAAATAGGTTATGTTAAGTATGGGGAGGTTACGTGAGATTGTGAGGTTAAATACAATTAGACTGGGTTAGGTGAGGTTAAGGTAGATTACGTTGGGTTGATTAAAGTTGGATTAGGTCATTCGAGGTTAGGCAGGGTTCAGTTCGAGCAAATATTGATAATTTAGGTGAGACTGGGCTAAATTAAATCGGTTTAGATGTGATTAGGTTGGTTTGGGTTAGGTGACGTTGAAATAGGACAGATATTGGTGGGATTAGTGAGATTAGTACAAATTAGATATGGTTAGGAGGGATTTCACTAGCACCGGCCATCGTAACATTGGCCTCCTGTGGTCAACCTCAGTTTTCCTTTCACTTTTCCCTGTCGATTTCTTTCCTCGACTCAGTATATGGACCAGGTTAATGTCCCTCACATTGGGAAGTCTTAAGTCTTACAAGGTTAGGCACGCAACACAGAAGCACAAATGGTGATGGGTGTCTGTAGTGAGAGTGATACGTAAATGTGTTATAATGATTCATCCCGTCAGTCTGCAATATGAACCGACAAGGTGATCACATATGCAAGTATGTCCGTGAGCAAAAAGCCTCCAACACCTATCTGCCAGTTGAGGGAATGGAAGGGTGCCACATGAACTAGTTTCTTGTGATAGCAATATGAAACACACAAGAGAAAGGTATCAGAAGGAACGAAACTCTCATTTGACAAGAGTGAGAAATACGGAAAGTAGGACGCAAGGCTGGCAGAGAATTTTGACTCCACATGAAAATACTTAATATCAGGATTCTCTTTAAATGGCGGCCTTGGTTTGAGTTACCCTAAAAACAGATCACGAGACAAAAACGCTTTCACTGAGCGACCGTGGATCTCCAGCTGAAAGTATATTGATGGTTAAATAGTAGTGATATGTACGTTGGTCTGCTGTGACATGACATATTAGTTCTGTAGTGTGTTTTTATGAGGAAAGTGCAAACACCAGTAGATTACATGACCTCCCCCCCTTTCTTTGCGCGCGCACCCCCCCCCTACACTACACACATCAACATGCAAGCTAATCAGTTTCCACATCTTAAAGTTGTACAAACCTACCTATGTGCAAGATATACAAGGAAAGTTATTACGAAAATGGTTATGGTCATCATCTTGCTCGTTCATTGGCGAGTTTCCTTAATTGGCCTCTGTGTGTGGTTTATGGCTTCTCTCTAGACTTGAAGGACTTGTATCTCAGTACTTGAAGCTTATTGATTCCTTGTTTTTTATACTGTGATAATTATAGGTCTTTCACAATAACCTGGCCCATTATTTTCGTCCTTCATACATATATCTCCTGGTCCATTTTCTCGTCCTTCATACATACATCTGCCACCCATTTCTGTATTACCTTCACCTTCACTTGGTAGATTTTTGTCCTGTATACCTACTTCGACCATCCATTTCTACTGTACACTCACTTTAAGCTGGTCCAAATTTACGTCTTCCATACAAACTTCGCTTATCAATCAATCAGTTAGTCAGTCAATCAATCTAACTGTCTACCTGTCTATCACCAGATGCCTTAATCCCGTCAGGGGTGACCACAAATGAATCACCTCCATGTCACCTTTTCCTCCCCCATACGGCGACCTTCTCTGCAACTCACGCCCCCTTTTCTCACCTCAACCCTTCCTCTCTAACTTCACTCCCCTCCACAGTTTCTCGTATTGAAATATATAATTTTCTGACCTGAAGTTTCCTTGTCTTGCTTCACTCCTATCCAAAGGCCTCTCGTATTGAAATAGGAATCCTCTCATCTCAAGCCCTCTCCTACTTCTCTCGTCTCCAAAGTCTCTCATATTAAAGGCGATACACTTTCTTAGTATTCTGGTCCACCTCGGTCTCTTAAATTGGTCTCGGGTCCTCAAGGCACAATCAAAAGCTGTAGGTGTTTCGTCTGGGCAATAAAACGATTTCTTTGAGACTTCCCTTCCAGTTTATTGGCTGTAAAATCTACCGTTCTTGAGTTTTCGGTGATACAATACATTTTGTGTTCTGGCATGACATATAAGTTAATTGTGCATCTTTTTTTTTTCTTTTGAGAGAGAGAGAGTGGGTGAGTGAATGTGTGCGTGCGTGCATCCTTTACCACAGCATTTTGTAAGTTGAAAATGGAAAACTTTGACCAGTTCCCTTTCGCTACCTCAGTCCATGTAATAAGGTGCTGGAATTTCCTATCAGCAAAAGGCATGGTATCACTTTTCTCTCATGTCATCTCAGTTTATATTCTTATTTTTATATTTTCCTTTTCCCTACTTTCATTTATTCTTTCCCCCATTTATATCCTCCACACTCCTACCTTCATTAATTCTTTTCCTCATTGTAATTTCCCTTATCAGGCAAATCACTTAGGATCCTCGCAAGCCTGTACTTAGAGCCGGTAGCATCAGTGGTTATAATCATTCCAAGCAGGAAAATTGTACACTTGAAATACACAGCCTCTTCGACTTATGGTCCTCCTCATTATAAAGGTGAGGCATAAGTCTGTAGGCATATGGAAAGGACACATCTGAGGTTATACTGTGTGTGTGTGTGTGTGTGTGTGTGTGTGTGTGTGTGTGTGTGTGTGTTCGTTATCGTTTTCGTGTTCTTGAGGCAGTTCTGCTTCATCACCAAACTAGCTCCCGTACCATCACTAACCAACACCGATGACTGGCACCTCAAATCACTAGCTCCCTCGACCAGTGCCCAGTTATCAAGCCTCTTCCCCAGTATGTTGCTGAGAGGAGAATTGGGTGATATTTTTATAGCCTCGTCACTGACTTGAGATGGCACAGTACTCGTTACCAACAGTGCATCAGGCGCCTTGGTCATAATTCTTAGTCCTTTCGAAGAGATTACAGTTAAACGATTCAGTTTAGGTTTAGGATGGACTAACTTGCCTACCTGCTTACCTACCTGTGTGCCTGCCTGTCTGCCTCCTTAATTACCTACCCACTTACCTGTGTGTCCCTGCGTGCCTGCCTGTCTTCCTACCTACCTACCTACCTACCTACCTGTCTACACACACACACACACACACACACACACACACACACAAAGGCTAGGGAGACATGTTTAAGGCTATTTAGTGATGAGATGAGCCCCGTGATAAAACTAGCAAGGTTTTGTTTGGTGTGTCCTGCCCTCTGTTTCTCCAACCCACAAACCTGTTTATTTATTTCCATATTAAGACAAACCCCCCATTTACCATATAATTATCGAAGTTCCTATTTATTCTCTTAGTTATTATTTATCTTCTATCTTAATTATCCATAGACTACCCCAAAGCTGTCTCATTATTGACATACTAATCAGATCCACCTCTTTCTCAGACACTCTTTCTCAGTGTAATTATTTATCCCAAAACCAATTTATTCTCAAGCTCAGCTAAACCCACCTTTATGTGTTAGTTTTATGTTTTTCCTTTTTGATATTAACCCCCCTTATTGTGAAACGTTTGGTGGTTATATAAGTGAAGACAAAGGATTAAGTAAGCTGTCCTAAACTCTGGTTGAGACAGAGAACGTTGATAAGGCAAAAGAAAGATTATAAATGTATGTCGACCCAGCATCCTAGCCGTCAATTCTCCAAGTCTAGAGAGAGGGCCGAGGGAGCGCAGTAGTGAATGGAGTCAGTGTGGACCGCGAGTGAGCTAAGAGAGGACGGACGCTCCTGTCACTCCCTCCAGGGACAGAGTGTCGCGGCTGTGTTAGTGGTTCGGTTCCTTACTCTCCTGCAGAAGTCTCACCTCGAAGCCTCCTTCCCCTCGTTCACAAGTCTCAAAAGCCTCCTTGAGCACCTACAGCAGTATTTTTCCCCTCCTGCAAAAGTCTCAAAAGCTTCCTTGAGCACCTACAAGTTTCATTCAGTGGCCTACTCCTCCTCCAGAAGTCTCAAAAACCTCCTTCACCCCCCTGAAGAAGTTTCACCCAGTCCCCTTCCCTCCTTCAGAGGTCCCAGCTCAAAGCCTTATGGTTTACATGCAGTGTATTTTTCTGGAATAGAACAGTGAATTTACCTAACATTTTCTGTGTGTCGATGATCCTGTTAGCTCCGTGATAATGAGGGACGGCATCAGTGCTTAGGACGATTGTGTGATACCATTCCGGCAGAAGTAACTAAAACTCCATTAGTATATTTCTTTACAACAAAGCATCTTTAGGCTGGTTGGGAAGGTTGCAGAGAACCTTCAAGACACAGGAGGTTCACCTGAAAGGATAAATACGATTCCGGCAGATATAAGGAGAAAACACATTTTTTTTTCGCAACGACAAGAGTACAAGCCTTCAAGCTGGTTGAGAGGGTAGCAGAGAACCTTCCAAATAGAGGAGGTTCAAGTCCAAGGATGATGGTGGAAGAGATGAGACTTGGCGACGGAGGTAAGACTGAGGGAGATGGTGGCGGTGGCGGGGGTCTACAGGCAGGCCAGTGGAGCGCCGACCCCGAGACTGGGCTGGTGACACTGACGGAGGCGGCTCTGGCCAGGCTAATCAACGCTGACCCCATTGACAAGTGGTCTCAACTCGACCCACAGCCAATTGCAAGGTAGTGTGCTTTGAAATTGTCGATGATAGTATGATGATGATGATGATGATGATGATGATATAATGATGATGTGGACCTATAGCAATGTGGTATTAAGTCGACCCATAGCTAGTTGCAAGGTATTTGGCCACAGCACTTTAATCTGGTCGTGTGTATGATGATGATAATGACTGATGATTTGATTCTGCACAGCCATGATCAAGAGTTCATCGGAATTTCTCAGCCAGCATTGCGTCGTATCTTGCGTATTTCTCTTTCCTCCCCAGAGACAGGGAATATCCTTCCTTCCCATACTCTTTTCTTGTGTACTTCATATTGCTATCACATAGAAATAGTTCATGTAACAGCCCACATTGCCACAACCGGTAGGGAATGTGGGCAAACTTTGGCTGTCCCGTACCACACCACTCTGAGATTTTAACCTTCCTGTATTGCAACGTAGTATATTGATGATGTGAGCTTAAAGCAAGGTACTGTGTTAGTACTGTCCTTGGGTGATGATGGGAACGGTGAGACTTGCACGGAACCACTTTGATTTTGCTAGTACTGGCCAGAACTACTGATGATAAGGGTTCGTTATTGCTTGTGTTAGTTCTTGGTGATGACGGCAACCTGTTGCAAGGCAAAAAAGTAAACTTTTCTCCTCGGTCTGTAACTTTAAAATGTAGTAAAGGAGAGATGACTGAGATAGCGTGATCGAGTTATAGTGGCCAGTCACTAGGCGTACAACGTATCCGAGAGGGCAAGGGTAAATTTGTGGCCCTTTTTTCTGCAGCATTTGTCTTTGTTTTGGCAGATATCTGGTACCACTGGAAAACAGCTTTCACCACAGTTTAAATATGTGAAACAGAGAGATTTAAGGTAACTATAAATTAAACTTCTAAAAATAACTCGAAAAAAGTACCCTAGTGGTGCAGGTGGCCGGCCTTCTCCCGGCTGTTTGTCTTTACTTGGCACGGACGAGTACATCATATTATCTGGTTGGTGGAGAGAGAGAGAGAGAGAGAGAGAGAGAGAGAAGGCTCCATTTCTTACATCGTAAAGTGGAAGGTAATCTCTATCTCTCCTTATACCCTAGATAGATTAAAAGATAGATGAGCAAAGATTAGTTTGCCCCTTCTACCCTAGAGCAATATAGTCTCCGTCATAACCATTCCGAGAACATCACTTCAATTTTCCTTCTTGTTACCGCCAGACGATTTTATTCAGCTTAGGAAGGATGACCTCGAAGAAAAGCTTTTCGCGGTCACCTACATTCCAGTTCACGGTACTCTGAATGACCGGGTACCGTTGGTGTGGCAGATGCAATCATGCGAGTGTAGACGGCTTGGCGCCATGGACTAACCGTCGGAGATGTACACCCTACCCTAGCAAGAGCGACACTGAGGCTCATTGACTCTGGGCTCGTTCGTTCGTTGACGATTTCCTACCCTATAGGGAGGGCCGGGCCTTACATTAGCTCAGTCAGTGGATTTTTGAATGGATTTCTTAGTTGGTTGTGTGGGCTGTATTTGAGGGGGAAGAAACCACCGTGGTGGTTCTGTATGGCCTTTAAAAAAATAATAATAATAATATAGCTCACAGGTGCATCATATGCCTGCACACGTTGATGTATAAAAACATCCGCGCATGCAGGCACAAACACACGAGTGATTTTAGAGTGGGAGGGTATAATGGAACAGGTGACCAGGTGACCGTTAGGCGCTGGGATTAGCGGGGATTAACGGTACGTGAACCGTATGGAAGGGGGCATGGTGACTGAGACAGTTGTGGCTGCCTGACTGAGTGATTTTAAAAGGGTGGGGGGAAGTGTGCAGTGACGTTTGCTAGGGTTGTTATGGGTGTATTAGCAATCACTGCAGCAGCTGCTTGTTTAAGTGTCTCCTCGGGGCTGGCTGCCGTATTTATGCGAGGTGTATCTGGGTTGGGGAGATTGACAGGTCTGTTAAATTTATTGGTGTTTCGGCAGCTGAGAATATAGTGGAGAAACGGGAATGGGGTATCAGTGTTGCAGTTTTCACACGTGCTGGGTTGTGCCTCATTTGTGAGTATATGAGCTTTACACTTATATCCCAGGCGGAGGCGTCGTATATTTTTAAGTGTTCTGCTTTTGAATTTGTTAATAGCATTTATTGGCTCATATTTTGTAGCGGCAGCATACCATATTGCAGAAGGGGAGCCCGCCTGGACTTGATGCTCGTGTTCTGAGCGGTTGATTGTTGCTGCCTGCATTTTAATTGTTCTTTTGATCTGAGTGAGGCTCGGTGTTATGTCAACCTGAACGTGTGAATATTCCGTGGCTTCTTTGGCTAGTTGGTCTGCCAATTCATTCCCTTTGATACCTACATGGCTGGGTATCCAATTAATTGTGATAGTTCCGCCAGCATCTCGTATTTCTTGCGCGGTGGCAATTATGTCAGTAATTAAATGAGTGTTATCAGACGGCTCCTGTTTTCTTAGCGTTTGTATTGCGCTGGCGGAGTCTGTATGGATGATTGTATGGGATGTTGGGTTGATGTCTAGGGCATCATCCATGGCGGTAAGAATTGCAATTAATTCAGTCTGGAGTGTAGAGGCTCCATCTGATACACGCAGGCCAAATGAGTGTTCTCGGCATACGACTGCAGCACCTGCTTTATTGTTATTCACAGAGCCGTCTGTATAGTAGGTTGATGAGTTGGGGGAGGTGAGGGAGGCAATTTGCATTAAGCTCTCTTGGCGTAATTGTTGTACGGGAGTGAGGGCTTTAGACTCTGGGCAATACAATACAATGACGTATAGAAAAGGGGAGGAAAGGAAGGAAGGTAAAGAATGATTGTGTATATGTGATGAGTGTTATGCAACCAGGACGACGACACGTGGTGGCAGGAACTAGGCCTTAGTTTAGTCTCCCGGCCTTACTGAGAGATCAGGTTCCTGGTTGCATTGTGTAAAGTGCATTTTTTTTTTTTTTTTTTTTTTTTTTTAATAGTAGGAGAGGAAGAATTTAGACTAAGAGAAAGAGTGTCGGGGCTTAACCCAACGTGCGTGTGTTTGGTGTTGGGAAGGGGGGGGGGTCTCGCACGTGCACAGTGTTGTTACTTAAGGACGGGAGGAGTGAATAGCTACGGCTTTCTCTGCCAAGCATTAGCTTATTGGCTGCCTCTCAGGTTCATCTAATCTTTTCCGGCTCCAGGAGCCTGGGTAGGATGGTAGGATACGGGTGTTAGGGTAAGGTGTTGTAGCCCTGGGGGGCTTGGGTAGGGGGATAAGGAAAGGGGAGGGGTGGAGGAAGGGGTGTATGGGGGGGTCAAGGTCTGAGGCGGGGGTGCTGGATATGAGGATGGCGGGTTATTACGTGGCTGCCGTGATCTTGATAATGGGTGTAGGGGTGGTTTAGAGACTTAAGTGAATTGCAGGGTGTGAACTAAGTTGTTGATTAATAAAAGGGTCAGTAATAAATAAACTATTGGTGCTTAAGTGAAGAATGGGGTTGGTGGAGGTCTTGCATCAGGGTGGAAGAGGTTGGCTAGAGGTCGTGTGGGGGGTGTGATCCGGGTGAAAAAGTCGATGAAGTCAGTGTGAACGTCGGTGAGTTTGGTGATTTGTTTTTGTTGTAGGTGGTGAAGGTAAGTGTTGATGGGTGGAATGTTGGCGCGTTCATGAGAATGTATGTTGGTGACAAAATCATCCCACCGTATGCTCAGTGACCAACGTATGGCTTTGTTTTGAACTCTCTGTAAATTTAGAATGTTGCTTTTGGCCGAAAGAGATAGACTTAATGGTGAATACGTGAGCAGTGGTCTAATCAGTGCTTTATACAGATGAAATTTTGTTGAGGATGTTGCACTACGGAATCGGTATATTTGTGTTAGTGCAGTGCCAGCCACGCCTGCCTTGCCTAGTATATGATGATGAAATTTGAAGTTTTTGTCATATGTAAGACCAAGTACGGTGCAAGCATTCCTAATAGGAATGGGAACGCGATCGGGATCACGCGAATTTAGAAAAAGTGGGCGGGGGTTGGCTGATTTAATACGAAAATATGTTACTGTGCATTTCAAGGGATTCGCTTGAATCCGCCACTTCTGCTCCCATCGTGCAATTCGGTCCAGCTCTATGCTCGCTTTGTTGGTAATTCCGTCAATTGTCGTTGATCGTACAAGTTGAGTAATGTCGTCTGCGTATTGGATGGTGAGTGAATCGTCATGTAGTGGGGTGGGGATGTCATTTGTGTAGAGTGTGTAGAGGGTGGGTACGAGGACGGAGCCCTGGGGTACACCTGCATGAAGCTGGAAAAAGTCTGAGTAATTATTTTTAAATTTAATACGCATTGTGCGGTTGTCTAAAAAATTGCAAAGTAGTTTTTTAATGAGTGAAGGAAAGTTGAATTGTTCGCAGATTTTGTACTTCAGGCCTCCGTGCCAAACAGAGTCAAATGCACGTTTTACGTCACGAGTAATAAGGGCTGTCTTGTATGCATTGCGGATGTTTTGGTTGATATGTAGGTAATTGGTGATGATGTTTAGAGCGTCCTGTGTGGATCGTCTAGGTCTGAAACCAAACTGTCTGGGGGAAAGAAGGTTTTCGTCTTCTAAGTATTGGCGTAATCTAATGTTAATGATTCGTTCGAAAGTTTTTCCTAACACTTCTAGTAAACTAATGGGCCTGAAGTTTAAAGGGTCTGTTGTTGTCTTGTCTTTTTTAGGGATTAGAGTTGCTGTAGCGGTCTTAAACGAATCCGGAAAGTAGTCGGATGCCAAGGCAGCGTTGTATAAGTGTGTAAGTGCATTTATGAATGTGTCTGGGAGGTGTTTGAGTATGTGATGTCCGATGCCTGTGGCACCCGGCGCCTTCTTTGGAGTTCTAGCGAGCATAGACTTGACTTCTTCGACTAGTATGGGAGCAGTGAGGGGGTTATGTATGTCTAGGTTATTTATGTATATGTTTGCGTCTGGTGTGATATGTTCGTGGATGGTGTGAAGGTGTTGTTCTATATGTCTTATGTGACGTGTTGCGGCAGGATGAGGAGGGTTAGGGTGGTATACTTGTTGCCATGCGTTTTTAAATGTGTTTGTGATTTCCCTGGGATCTGTGATTTCTCTGTTGTTAGCAATTAATTTTCTTACTCTAGGTAAGTTACAGCCCTTAAGTCAGCGAATGTGTTTCCAGAATTCCCAGGGTTTGGTTTTTCTGTGTTGTTGTGCAGTTTATACGAGGCGTCGCCAGTGTGCATTGTGGTCGGATTCAAGGCTATTGATTACATGTGTCCAAAGGTGTGATAGGTCGAACCGTACTTGGCCTAAGTTGTTTTTGTTTAGTTCAAACCGACGACGGTAACACACTAGGAGTCGTTGTGTTCGTATGGATAGTATGAATGTGTGTATAGGTATGTGTGTGGTTGTCGGTATGGTAATGTTGGCAGTGTTGAGAATGCACGTGTGTAGATATTTACATTGTTCTTCTATGTCAGTGTGGTGTTTTCCCTCATAGTCAGTGGTGTATTCTTGTTCTGAAAGGGTTTGTGTAAAGGCATCCCAGTCTGCATGTAGGTAGTCATAGTGTGGTGTACTGGGGATCAGGATCGGGTTGGTGGAGATGGACATTATGATGGGGATGTGATCAGACCCAGACATGGGGCCGGGGGTGATGTGGTGATGAAAAATGTTAAATGATCTGTTGGTGAAGATGAGGTCTGGCTTACCTGATCCCCTAGGTGTAAATGTAGTGAGGAAATCAGGTCCTAGGAAATTTAATCTTTTGTGTTGGTATATGGTGAACATTTGTCTTCCATGATTGTTGGTTGTGCTGTGTTGGAATGTCCCGTGTTGTGCATTTAGATCTGAAATGAATAGTGTTGGTGCAGTGTTGTTGAAGAGTCTGTTTATGTCTGTGAAGGGGATGCCAGTGTTGGGTCTGGTGTATGTGGTGGAGACTATGAGGGGGCCAAAAGTAGTGTGTGTTTTAACTGCGAGGAAGTGTCTGTGTGTCCATGTTGTGATGTAGTTGTGTTTAATGGTGCCTTTAATCATGATAGCAACTCCGTCGTGTGGACCCTCATCGGTTTGAAGTGTAGTGTAGCCATAGTGTTTGATTTTTCTGGTGTTGTTGGTGCAAGTGCTGTTGAGTAATATTATGTCTGGGTCGTGTTCGTGAATGAGTTGAGTAAGTAGGTGCCTGTTTGCGTAATAGTGTCTAATGTTAAACTGGATGATTTTAAGCATGATGGTGATCGTGTTGAACTGAGTCTGAATGGGCTATGTATGTGGTATTTCTGGGTGAGGCAGGGGAGAAGGATGGGGTTCTCTTTTTGGGAGGGGGGGCACTGCGTTTTCTGGAGCGTGATTGATGTGTGTGGACTGAAGGGGAGAGGGAGGAGGGCCACCCGGGAGAGTCAGCCGCCTTGCGTTTGCAAGAAACGCTACGATCTCGATCGCAGGTGAGGGGGGTGGTTGGGGTAGGTGGAGGGGGCATGGAGTTAGGTTGGTTGGGGGTTGTGCTGATGGAGGGAGATGGGGTTGGGGGCTGGGTGGTTTGGTTAGGATGACGTGAATCAGCAGGAGGGGAGGGATGGTGAGGGGGGGAAGATGGGAGTGCTTTTGAGGATGCAGGAGTGGGATGAGGTTTAGGGTGAGTGGGTGTGGTGGGTGGGTTGGAAGTGCAGGGGGATGACGAATGAGAGGTGGAGGGGATGGGAGGGGGTGAGGTAGGAGGGACTGAGGTGTTGCCAGTTTGCTGTGAAGGGGGGGTGAAGATGTGGGGCGATTTCTTGGCTGTGTGCCATGAAGGGGGGATGACAATGGTGGACATATTGTTGGCGGCTAGAGCATCATTGATGAGGGATGCAAAGGGCACATCAGAGTACAGAGCTTGGGCTAGGGCGGACATGACAACTGCGGTAACGTTGGGGGGGAAGGGTGAAATGGAAGATGGACTGGGAGGGGTGGTGTTGGATGAGTGGTGGGTGCTTGAGTTTGGGGCTGTGAGTTCTGAGTGGCTTGGGCATATGACATGGTGAATGAAGTTTGTTGGGGTGCTGTGTTTGATTGAGGCGTGTTGATATGCTGTGCAGGCTGGCAGTAAGCCCTTACGTCCTTTAGAAGATTTTTCCTAATAGGGCAGTTTCCGGCGATTGCAATATGTCCTTCGCCACAATTAATGCATTTAGTAGTAGTGCTAGTGCAGTTTGTATGAAAATGACCTTGGGCAGAGCACTTTGAGCAGATTTGAGTTTTTTTGCATGATCGAGTTGGATGCCCATATTGGTAACATCTAAAGCATTGAGCAAGATCAAACCACTGTTCGAGTCTAAGGTTGCTGGGTGGGATGATTGTATTGAACGCTCTGACACCGTGTGAATGAAGTTTCTGTACCTCTTGAGGTGAAGCACAGAGAATCTTGATGTTGTTTGAATTGTCAAAGCGACCAATGTGGGTGGCGTGAATGTCGTTTTTCAGGGACAGTTCAGTCATAAGGTCATCATCGGTGTGTCTGAGAACATATTTGGTAACATTACGGGCAATTATTGTACAGGCAGCTTTTAGCTCAGGAGTTGAGATCAGTTCATATCCAGCCTGGGAGTATTTGGGCAGGTTACTGGGGGAGAGGCATGAATCTAGATGAGCCTGAGAGGCCAAGGTGATCTTAATGATTTTGTCTTTTGCACTAGAAAAAAGGTTAACAAAGGGGGTTTCAGTGATGCAAAAAAAGGTCTGACCAGGGTCTGAAGGCAGGGAGGGGAGGGTACATTTAAACTTAACTGAGAAAGCCATCATTAATCAAGGGGGAGGGAGGGGGAGAGTGTAGCTCATGACGTTAATAAAAAAGAGGGGGAAAAAAAACCAATCACCACACTTTTGCACAGATCCCGGGGTGCAATGGGTGTGCAGGATGAGGTGTTGGCGCCGTTACCCTGATCACTAAACTTGTTGTGAGAGCAGGGTGGTTCCAGATTGTTAGGACCGAAGTCCTAGCCAATCTATCACCAGCAAGATGGGAAGGAAGTAGGAGAACAAAAAGGCCGAGTCTCTCAGGCGCACGGCTATTTCTCCTGGACCCCCGGCTACTGTTTTGGCCGTGGCCCCAACAAGGTAGTTGGGGGGTCCCGGAGGTATCTCCGAATTCACAAAAGAGCAGGGGTTAGTAATAAAAGAGAAATTAGAAGAAGACAGGAAAAGAGGTAGGAGGAATGATGTGAGTGAATTTTATTAATGAGGTGATGAATGGGTGAAGTTTATGAAATGAGGTGATAAGTGGGCGGGTAGCACATGCCAACAAAGTCGTTAGGCAGCTTGATGAAAGCAGGGAGTCACAGAGTGAGAGCTGAGGAGCGAGCGGTCGAGACACGCGTGCGTCCGGCTAGGCGTCGTCACCAAGTGATGATGTGTCGCTGATGTTGTTGTTCGATTTCCTCCCCTGGTAGAGAGGGCCGGGACTTCATTTGGCCCAGTCAGTGAATGGGACTGAGTTGTAACAGTTCGCCATCTTGATGGCTATGGGCGTTTTTTTTTTTTTTTTTTTTTTATAGTGTCGTCACAAGCGCATCCTGTGTCTGCACACGTAGGTGTAAAATAACATCCACGCATGCAGGCACAAACACAGTAGTGAACGGGAAAGGGGGAGGGGATTAGCGGTAGTGGGGATTAGCGGTAAATCTGCCGTTAGAACGGGAGCGGGGAGAGCTTAACTGTTTCACTCAGGGTTGAAAGGGGCGTAGTGACAATTACTGTGGCGGCTGCTTGCCTGAGTGATGCTTCTATTTGTGGTGTAATATTTACGAGTGTGATGTCTGGGTTTGGTGGGTTGGCAGGTCTTTTAAGTTTACGAGTGGCTTGGCAGCGTAGGATGTAGTGGAGGAGCGGGAAGGGGGTGTCAGCGTTGCAAAGGTCACAGGAATGCGTTTGTGCTCCGCCTGTTTGCATTTGTGCCTTGCACTTATAACCAAGGCGTAGTCGTCTTATTTTTTTAATTGTTTTATTTTTTGAATGGCGGTTGATGTTTAATGGTACGTACTTGGTTGCCTTAGCATACCAAATAGCAGAGGGGGCTTGGGCTTGGCTTTCATGCTCTTTATGATTGATTTCTATTGCCCTTTTTTTAATTGTTTTTTATTTGATTTATGCTGGGGGAAATATCTCTCTGTTTATGTGGGAATTCAGTGGCTTCTCTTGCCAGACGATGAGCTGACTCGTTGCCAGAAATACCTATGTGGCTGGGGATCCAGTGGATCGTGATTGATCCACCAGCATTTCGTATTTCTTGGGCGGTGGCTTTAATGTTCATTATGAGTTTTACGTTGTCTGTCTGTTCTCGTTTGGACAACGTTTGGATGGCGCACTTGGAATCTGTGTGAATTATGATATTTGATGTAGGCTCGATTTCAAGTGCGTCATCCATTGCTGCTAATATTGCTGTCAATTCTGTTTGTAAGGTGGCGGCGCCATCTGAGACACGTAGTCCATATGAGTTGTTACGGCTCACCACAGCGGCTCCTGTTTTGTTGTTGTTGACGGAGCCGTCAGTGTAGTATGTTGCTGAATCAGGGGTGGTGAGGGCCTCGATTCGCATGAGGCTCTCCTGTCTTAGTTGCCTAACGGGAGTGAGGGGCTTTACTGGGCATGGGGATTTTAAATGGGTTGAGGCAGACTGATAGACGCCGCATTGGGGGCGGGGCTTGCAATAAAGAAAATTCCCACAAAATGTAGGGGACCCTTATGTAACTTCGACGAATCTTTATACTGTCCATTATCTTTTTTTTTTTTTTTTTCTCTCTCTCTCTCTTGTTCTTACGTTGCCTCCATGTTCAAAGGTACTTTTATTTCTTAATGGCGGTGGTCTAATATAAATTTCCATGTGGCTCTATATGTGGACACTCAGTGGATTGTGTTTTCCATTCTTTCCAGCTAATCTATAGTTTATCACATCTTTCCTGGCTTATATCCCAGCGATATCTATACTGCATTCAGATTCTACATTAGGTTATTGGCTGCTTAATCAGTTGCTTTGTACTGTGATCGTATCGTATCTTTTATAAAAGCTCCAATAAGCTTGCATGCGTCGGCCTTATAGTCACATGATGGCTCTCCACGCTGCTTGATCTCTGGCAGCCTCCCTATTCAGTCCCTTATCCCTAAGGTCACACTCTATGACCTCGTCTCAGGTCTTTTTCGGTCTGCCTCTTGCAACCCTACCCCCGACGTTCACACTTCTTACTGTAGATCCATAATATCTGAATGTTTCTTGTCTGCTTCTTACCATTTGTAGAGGTCCCTGTACTGTGTGTGTGTGTGTGTGTGTGTGTGTGTGTGTGTGTGTGTGTTCTTACCTAATTGTACCTTTACAAGAAAGAGTCAAGCTCGTACTGTCCCGTGTCTTAAACCATATTTATCGTACATATCCTTAAATTTGTGAATTGTTTGGCACACACTATTTCATTCGGTAGTGCATTCCATTGATCAATTGCTCTGTTTGGGAAACTAAATTTCCTTACGTCTTTATCACCTCTGTTCTTATGCAGTTTTTTGCAGTGTCCTCTTGCTGATGCTTCCCCATATGTTAAGTAATCATTTATGTCTATTTTCTCCTTCCCCTGATATGCATTTATATAACGTTATGATGTCACCTCTTTTCCTTCTCTCCTGTAGTGTTGGTAGATTCAGTTTATTTAGTCTTTCTTCGTAGCTTAGATCCCGGTAAGAGTAATATACGGCTTGGATAGGTGGTTAGGAGGCTGATGAGGACTGTGAGGAGTGATAAAGTATAAGCAGACGAGACAACGTGGTTCAGAGACTGATGAAGGCTATGAGAAGACCAGGACTGATTTGAGAGAGTTGTCATTGTATAATCAGACAGGACGTGTGCGACTCCCTTTATGGTGTGTGTAATCAGCAATAAAAAGCCTTGCACGAGGGAGGTCGGAAGCTAAAAACATGCTCTTGACAAATTCCGAATAGGAGGAGTGTAATAGATAATAAACACCCTTGCACGAGAGGGAGGTAAGAGGCTTGAAAAACATACCATCGACAAATTACCAATATGACGAGTGTAATAGAAACCCATGTAACAGACACGAGTAAACACCCATGCCTGAGAGGTGAGGAGCTGAAAACATATACCAGTAATGTTACCAATAGGAAGAGTTTAATAGACAGTAAACATCCTTACTTGAGAGGAGGCGGAAAACTTTAGAAACATTCCGGTGAAATATTAACCTTCATATTAAGCAAAGCACTGAGATATCTATTAACGCTTGCCATAAAACACTGAACCTGAGTCTGTTATCTCGCAGCCACATACGAAAAGACATAAAACAAGGCATATCCAACGACTTTCAGTACAGCAACGTCTCTTCAAGCTTATTCTTACTTCAGACGTCTTTATTCAACTTGTGCAAGATATCTGCTAATGAAACTTGGGCAGGATATCTGGTACACAAGGCTGTACCTACTGCCATCTTTTTAGTTCTAGTATTTTCCACGAAGCTCTTATACAATCGTCCAGAGAGAACTAAATAAACAAAAAACATATTCTATGCTGAGGAAGAGGCAATCGTAACTACAAAGGGCGCTATTCGTAAGCAGTCCACCCTCAGTCACACGAGAAGTGAAACATACAAACACTAAGTTTCAGTCACACAAGGCACACACAAAATATATAAACTAGACGAAACACGAAGCAAGCACACACACACACACACACACACACACAATCACGTTCACCTCCTGTGATGTTTGACTTTGGAAGGACCGACCAACAAAAGACCGTAATGCATAAATCAAATTATTTTAGCCCAGTCTCAACTAACCTATCCATACTTGTTCGAACTGAACCCTGCCTAACCTCGAATGACCTAATCCAACTTAAATCAACCCAACCTAATCTAGCTTATCCTCACCTAACCCAGTCTAATTGTATTTAACCTCACAATGCCACGTAACCTCCCTACACCTAACCTAACCTATTTTGAAGCAGCCTAACTGCATCTAACCCTACCTAATCCTACCCAGTCTCACTTAACCATACCATACCCGACCTAACCTAACCCAGTCAAGCCTAAAATGACCTAATCCAACCGAACCTAACCCAGCCTAACCCAACCAAATAAAACCCAACCCAAAACCTATCAAAACCGACGTATTCTAAAGCAATCTAGCCTAATCCGTCTATATCTTGTCGAACTGAACCCAACCCAACCAAAAATTACCTAATCAGACCAAACCCTGCCCAAAGTGACCTAACCTAACTTTCGATCGGCTATAAAATAGCTAAGAAATTTTGCTGCCTGAAAGTCTACGGATGTCACATTCCAAGTTTCGCCTGTTCTGTGTACACGTATTGTGTGTGTGTGTGTGTGTGAAAGTGTAGTTATGTAACGGTACTATACAGCCAGACACAAAAACTTCACCCAATATTTCACCTCATCTCTTCTACTTTTTACTTCCTCCTGTTGCCAAATATTCCTAAGCTGGGAGAGGCTTCGTATGCTTCTCCCCCCAATCATTCCCTCTGATACAATACAGGAAAGTGACAGATTTCCCCCCCCCACACACCCTCTCTCTCTCTCTCTCTCTCTCTCTCTCTCTCTCTCTCTCTCTCTCTAAGTGTTAAGTGGGAGCAGCAGAATACCAGGCAGAACTTTTATGCCTCTTAAGTGTACCTCGTTTCATTCACTGTCCTAGAATTCGAGGAGTGAGGGTGTGCGGTGTGGCTAACGTGGTACACAACCCTTTCACTACGAGTACTGTAATCTTATTCGTGTAATCTCCAGACGATTTTATCCAGCTTAAAGGGGATTTGTCGAACTGGAGGGGTTATATCTAGCCTTCATTAACCCCTTCGCCACTAAGGGTCTTTTCCAAGTTTAAAATCGCCTTGAGAGAGAGACAGACAGACAGACAGAGACAGAGACAGACAGACAGACAGAAATAGACAGACAGAATTAAAATAAAACTGTGTCATCGGACTGAAGGAGTTAACCAGTTTCTATGACCAACGCCAGACGATTTTATTCAGCCGAGGGACAATTTTTTATTTTTTTATTTTTTTAAGCATGGAAGAAGGAACTGCGGCTAAACGGTGGAAAACTATCTCTTATAAACTTTTTTTTTTCCTTTTCCTTGATAACAAATTTAACTCTTTCAATTCGGCGGGGTATTTTTTTATGCATTCGTGCTGGAGAGCAGATTTGACTAGTAACCAAGGAGACTCATTTCTATCTCTTAACTGAGGCCCACTGAATTTCACGCAACCACGACTTAGCATTCTCTTTGTGGGAGTGGTCTGGTTCCGTCAGATGAAAACAAACAGACTATAATAACAAGAATAAACTTAAAAAAAAGAATGGACATCACCGGGATTCAAGGCATTAACCCGGGAAGATTTCATTCAGTAGCGGGAAATTCGCACGTGTAGTAACAACGTGACTGAATCTGGCACCTCCCCGGACTCCCAGATACGATAGGATCACGTTTTTTCCGTTTTATTCTCGCTGGGCAGAAGAGAGCGAGGTGGAGGGGTGCTGTCAGGTGAACCCGTCTGACCTACACTGAATACGTGGTTAGAAAGTCTCCATTAACCCCTTCTATATGCAAGCGTTTTTCAGTGTCGGTATATCGACCAGAAAGTCTCTATTAATCCCATCTATATGCAAACGTTATTCGGTATCTGTAAATTTGTTACAAGGCCCCCATTAATCCTTTCTATATACAAACGTTTCTCGGCATCGGTATCTTCTTATCACCCACACGTTTTCATTCAGCTTAGACCAGGCCTCTTCTAATTTGTCTTCGAGTATTATAGTAAGATACCTGAATCTAGGAAAGGGTGGCTACAAATCTATCGTCTCCAGGTCATTCTATCCTTTGCCATCCCGCTTCCTTCTCTCCAGTTTACACCCTCCTCACTCATCTACCTCTCCACCCGACCCCTCCATCTCATCCTCGGTTTCTCCCACACCCCCTCCACCTTCACCCCACTCACATACTCTCCTAGTCAGTCTCGCATTCTCCATTCTTTCTAAAAACACCAGCACATCCACAGCGCCACCGCAACGTTCCATATCTTCTTTTTTGTGCCACTCTGTCTGCAGTAGTGAAGGAAATAATGCTCAGACTGATGGGATTAAGGCCTGTATTCTCGTCGGTTAAGGTGGCTCCCTGACACCTTATCCATAGCGAATTATTTTCCATAGTGTGCCTTACTACTCTCCTGTATATTGCGTATATCTTTTAAACACCATCATGGAAGGCAAAAATAACATGCAAGGAATTATTAATGAGATGCAAGCAAAAATAAACCGGTAAGGAAAAGGTGTTAGGGAGCTTACTTACCTGACGAGAATACGCGACTAAAAAGATTACTCCGAATCCCAACTGATGCCAAACTCGAGGATGGACAGATGAACCCCCTGACTGTGATATGTTCCCTCCGCTAAGTATGAGGGTATGATGTTTGCCTCAGTGGAATACCTAGGTGAGTCCATGGCAGCGAGAAAAAGATATACGCACACACACACACACACACACACTTTCTCTCTCTCTCTCTCTCTCTCTCTCTTTCTCATACTAGTACACAGAACAGGCGAAACTTGGAATGTGACATCCGTAGACTGATTTTCAGGCAGCAAAATTTCTTAACGATTTTATAGCGGACCGAAAGTTAGGTTAGGTCACTTTGGGCAGGGTTTGGTCTGATTAGGTAATTTTTGGTTGGGTTGGGTTCAGTTCTACTAGATATAGACGGATTAGGTTAGATTGCTTTAGAATACGTCGGTTTTGATAGGTTTTGGGTTGGGTTTTATTTGGTTAGGTTAGGCTGGGTTAGATTAGGTTGGATTAGGTCATTTTAGGCTTGACTGGGTTGGGTTAGGTCGGGTATGGTATGGTTAAGTGAGACTGGGTAGGATTAGGTAGGGTTAGATGCGGTTAGGCTGCTTCAAAATAGGTTATGTTAAGTATGGGGAGGTTACGTGAGATTGTGAGGTTAAATACAATTAGACTGGGTTAGGTGAGGTTAAGCTAGATTACGTTGGGTTGATTAAAGTTGGATTAGGTCATTCGAGGTTAGGCAGGGTTCAGTTCGAGCAAATATTGATAATTTAGGTGAGACTGGGCTAAATTAAATCGGTTTAAATGTGATTAGGTTGGTTTGGGTTAGGTGACGTTGAAATAGGACAGATATTGGTGGGATTAGTAAGATTAGTACAAATTAGATATGGTTAGGAGGGATTTCACTAGCACCGGCCACCGTAACATTGGCCTCCTGTGGTCAACCTCAGTTTTCCTTTCACTTTTCCCTGTCGATTTCTTTCCTCGACTCAGTATATGGACCAGGTTAATGTCCCTCACATTGGGAAGCCTTAAGTCTTACAAGGTTAGGCACGCAACACAGAAGCACAAATGGTGATGGGTGTCTGTAGTGAGAGTGATACGTAAATGTGTTATAATGATTCATCCCGTCAGTCTGCAATATGAACCAACAAGGTGATCACATATGCAAGTATGTCCGTGAGCAAAAAGCCTCCAACACCTATCTGCCAGTTGAGGGAATGGAAGGGTGCCACATGAACTAGTTTCTTGTGATAGCAATATGAAACACACAAGAGAAAGGTATCAGAAGGAACGAAACTCTCATTTGACAAGAGTGAGAAATACGGAAAGTAGGACGCAAGGCTGGCAGAGAATTTTGACTCCACATGAAAATACTTAATATCAGGATTCTCTTTAAATGGCGGCCTTGGTTTGAGTTACCCTAAAAACAGATCACGAGACAAAAACGCTTTCACTGAGCGACCGTGGATCTCCAGCTGAAAGTATATTGATGCTTAAATAGTAGTGATATGTACGTTGGTCTGCTGTGACATGACATATTAGTTCTGTAGTGTGTTTTTATGAGGAAAGTGCAAACACCAGTAGATTACATGACCTCCCCCCCTTTCTTTGCGCGCGCACCCCCCCACCCCTACACACATCTACACGCAAGCTAATCAGTTTCCACATCTTAAAGTTGTACAAACCTACCTACGTGCAAGATATACAAGGAAAGTTATTACGAAAATGGTTATGGTCATCATCTTGCTCGTTCATTGGCGAGTTTCCTTAATTGGCCTCTGTGTGTGGTTTATGGCTTCTCTCTAGACTTGAAGGACTTGTATCTCAGTACTTGAAGCTTATTGATTCCTTGTTTTTTTATACTGTGATAATTAAAGGTCTTTCACAATAACCTGGCCCATTATTTTCGTCCTTCATACATATATCTCCTGGTCCATTTTCTCGTCCTTCATACATACATCTGCCACCCATTTCTGTATTACCTTCACCTTCACTTGATAGATTTTTGTCCTGTATACCTACTTCGACCATCCATTTCTACTGTACACTCACTTTCAGCTGGTCCAAATTTACGTCTTCCATACAAACTTCGCTTATCAATCAATCAGTTAGTCAGTCAATCAATCTAACTGTCTACCTGTCTATCACCAGATGCCTTAATCCCGTCAGGGGTGACCACAAATGAATCACCTCCATGTCACCCTTTCCTCCTCCATACGGCGACCTTCTCTGCAACTCACGCCCCCTTTTCTCACCTCAACCCTTCCTCTCTAACTTCACTCCCCTCCACAGTTTCTCGTATTGAAATAGATAATTTTCTGACCTGAAGTTTCCTTGTCTTGCTTCACTCCTATCCAAAGGCCTCTCGTATTGAAATAGGAATCCTCTCATCTCAAGCCCTCTCCTACTTCTCTCGTCTCCAAAGTCTCTCATATTAAAGGCGATACACTTTCGTAGTATTCTGGTCCACCTCGGTCTCTTAAATTGGTCTCGGGTCCTCAAGGCACAATCAAAAGCTGTAGGTGTTTCGTCTGGGCAATAAAACGATTTCTTTGAGACTTCCCTTCCAGTTTATTGGCTGTAAAATCTACCGTTCTTGAGTTTTCGGTGATACAATACATTTTGTGTTCTGGCATGACATATAAGTTAATTGTGCATCTTTTTTTTTTCTTTTGAGAGAGAGAGAGTGGGTGAGTGAGTGTGTGCGTGCGTGCATCCTTTACCGCAGCATTTTGTAAGTAGAAAATGGAAAACTTTGACCAGTTCCCTTTCGCTACCTCAGTCCATGTAATATGGTGCTGGAATTTCCTATCAGCAAAAGGCATGGTATCACTTTTCTCTCATGTCATCTCAGTTTATATTCTTATTTTTATATTTTCCTTTTCCCTACTTTCATTTATTCTTTCCCCCATTTATATCCTCCACACTCCTACCTTCATTAATTCTTTTCCTCATTGTAATTTCCCTTATCAGGCAAATCACTTAGGATCCTCGCAAGCCTGTACTTAGAGCCGGTAGCATCAGTGGTTATAATCATTCCAAGCAGGAAAATTGTACACTTGAAATACACAGCCTCTTCGACTTATGGTCCTCCTCATTATAAAGGGTGAGGCATAAGTCTGTAGGCATATGGAAAGGACACATCTGAGGGTATACTGTGTGTCTGTGTGTGTGTGTGTGTGTGTGTGTGTGTGTGTGTGTGTGTGTGTGTGTGTTTGTTTGTTATCGTGTTCGTGTTCTTCAGGCAGTTCTGCTTCATCACCAAACTAGCTCCCGTAACATCACTAACCAACACCGATGACTGGCACCTCAAATCACTAGCTCCCTCGACCAGTGCCCAGTTATCAAGCCTCTTCCCCTGTATGTTGCTGAGAGGAGAATTGGGTGATATTTTTATAGCCTCGTGACTGACTTGAGATGGCACAGTACTCGTTACCAACAGTGCATCAGGCGCCTTGGTCATAATCCTTAGTCCTTTCGAAGAGATTACGGTTAAACGATTCAGTTTAGGTTTAGGATGGACTAACTTGCCTACCTGCTTACCTACCTGTGTGCCTGCCTGTCTGCCTACCTAATTACCTACCCACTTACCTGTGTGTCCCTGCGTGCCTGCCTGTCTTCCTACCTACCTACCTACCTACATACCTGTCTACACACACACACACACACACACACACACACACACACACACACACACACAAAGGCTAGGGAGACATGTTTAAGGCTATTTAGTGATGAGATGAACCCCGTGATAAAACTAGCAAGGTTTTGTTTGGTGTGCCCTGCCCTCTGTTTCTCCAATCCACAAACCTGTTTATTTATTTCCATATTAAGACAAACCCCCCATTTACCATATAATTATCGAAGTTCCTATTTATTCTCTTAGTTATTATTTACCTTCTATCTTAATTATCCATAGACTACCCCAAAGCTGTCTCATTATTGACATACTAATCAGATCCACCTCTTTCTCAGACACTCTTTCTCAGTGTAATTATTTATCCCAAAACCAATTTATTCTCAAGCTCAGCTAAACCCACCTTTATGTGTTAGTTTTATGTTTTTCCTTTTTGATATTAACTTGCCTTATTGTGAAACGTTTGGTGGTTATATAAGTGAAGACAAAGGATTAAGAAAGCTGTCCTAAACTCTGGTTGAGACAGAGAACGTTGATAAGGCAAAAGAAAGATTATAAATGTATGTCGACCCAGCATCCTAGCCGTCAATTCTCCAAGTCTAGAGAGAGGGCCGAGGGAGCGCAGTAGTGAATGGAGTCAGTGTGGACAGCGAGTGAGCTAAGAGAGGACGGACGCCCCTGTCACTCCCTCCAGGGACAGAGTGTCGCGGCTGTGTTAGTGGTTCGGTTCCTTACTCTCCTGCAGAAGTCTCACCTCGAAGCCTCCTTCCCCTCGTTCACAAGTCTCAAAAGCCTCCTTGAGCACCTACAGCAGTATTTTTCCCCTCCTGCAAAAGTCTCAAAAGCTTCCTTGAGCACCTACAAGTCTCATTCAGTGGCCTACTCCTCCTCCAGAAGTCTCAAAAACCTCCTTCACCCCCCTGAAGAAGTCTCACCCAGTCCCCTTCCCTCCTGCAGAGGTCCCAGCTCAAAGCCTTATGGTTTACATGCAGTGTATTTTTCTGGAATGGAACAGTGAATTTACCTAACATTTTCTGTGTGTCGATGATCCTGTTAGCTCCGTGATAATGAGGGACGGCATCAGTGCTTAGGACGATTGTGTGATACCATTCCGGCAGAAGTAACTAAAACTCCATTAGTATATTTCTTTACAACAAAGCATCTTTAGGCTGGTTGAGATGGTTGCAGAGAACCTTCAAGACACAGGAGGTTCACCTGAAAGGATAAATACGATTCCGGCAGATATAAGGAGAAGACACAATTTTTTTTCGCAACGACAAGAGTACAAGCCTTCAAGCTGGTTGAGAAGGTAGCAGAGAACCTTCAAAATAGAGGAGGTTCAAGTCCAAGGATGATGGTGGATGAGAGGAGACTTGGCGACGGAGGTAAGACTGAGGGAGATGGTGGCGGTGGCGGGGGTCCACAGGCAGGCCAGTGGAGCGCCGACCCCGAGACTGGGCTGGTGACACTGACGGAGGCGGCTCTGGCCAGGCTAATCAACGCTGACCCCATTGACAAGTGGTCTCAACTCGACCCACAGCCAATTGCAAGGTAGTGTGCTTTGAAATTGTCGATGATAGTATGATGATGGTGATGATGATGATGATGATATAATGATGATGTGGACCTATAGCAATGTGGTATTAAGTCGACCCATAGCTAGTTGCAAGGTATTTGGCCATAGCACTTTAATCTGGTCGTGTGTATGATGATGATAATGACTGATGATTTGATTCTGCACAGCCATGACCAAGAGTTCATCGGAATTTCTCAGCCAGCATTGCGTCGTATCTTGCGTATTTCTCTTTCCTCCCCAGAGACAGGGAATATCCTTCCTTCCCATACTCTTTTCTTGTGTACTTCATATTGCTATCACATAGAAATAGTTCATGTAACAGCCCACATTGCCACAACCGGTAGGGAATGTGGGCAAACTTTGGCTGTCCCGTACCACACCACTCTGAGATTTTAACCTTCCTGTATTGCAACGTAGTATATTGATGATGTGAGCTTAAAGCAAGGTACTGTGTTAGTACTGTCCTTGGGTGATGATGGGAACGGTGAGACTTGCACGGAACCACTTTGATTTTGCTAGTACTGGCCAGAACTACTGATGATAAGGGTTCGTTATTGCTTGTGTTAGTTCTTGGTGATGACGGCAACCTGTTGCAAGGCAAAAAAAGTAAACTTTTCTCCTCGGTCTGTAACTTTAAAAGGTAGTAAAGGAGAGATGACTGAGACAGCGTGATCGAGTAATAGTGTCCAGTCACTAGGCGTACAACGTATCCGAGAGGGCAAGGGTAAATTTGTGGCCCTTATTTTCTGCAGCATTTGTCGTTGTTTTGGCAGATATCTGGTACCACTGGAAAACAGCTTTCACCACAGTTTAAGAAAGCCACGACATGCCATGATCGGCACAACAGCTGAGCAGAGAAAAAATAATGATGCTCTGTTCTTGTCTAGCGGAAAAGTTTTGGGTATTTCTCGGCTATACTTGGCTCTATGGGAAAAGAGAGAGAGAGAGAGAGAGAGAGAGAGAGAGTTCAATAGCTGGAAAGGAGACAATGCTTTGGTGTTCCTCAAAGCAGGGCAATTTTACAAGCCATACTGGGCAAGAGTTTTACTTAGTGATACCAAATTTTAGATGAAGTATTGTGTTCTCACTCGATTCGCCCACTTAAGAAAAGTATCCTATCCTTGTGTGTGTGTGTGTGTGTGTGTGTGAGAGAGAGAGAGAGAGAGAAAGAGAGTACGAGGATGCAGACAGAAATAGGAACAAAACACATCCAATCACTTAAACCTCAGAGTACCAAGTGGAAGGGACTCAAGTTTAAGGCCACATTACAAAACACAGACCAAAGCAATGTACAGGAAAAAGCACCACTGGGCCAGAAAAACAATATACGAAAAACAGTAGGGCCTTAAAAACAAAAGACAACAAGGAGGGCAGGAGATCAGGCTGTGTTGATTGTCTTGATTGTCTCCTCTATCTGACAGAGCGTTGGACACTACCGGAGTCATTTCTGGACAGGAGGCAGGAAGGAGGGCGGGAGGGAGGGCTGTTATGTACTGCCTCTTCCATTCAACACAACACTAGCAGTTGGACCTAATTATCTACGGGAGGATTCTCTCTCTCTCTCTCTCTCTCTCTCTCTCTCTCTCTCTCGTTTTTTGTCTGTACTACATTAGAAGGACGCATCGTGCCGATTGTGTACCCAATTTTTTAATACGAGAGAGAGAGAGACAGAGAGAGAGAGAGAGAGAAAGTGTAAATTTTTCCCTGTTGTACACATCTCAGACACTCCTAAATAAACACACACACAAACACACAAACTTGTACTGTACACAGAACAGGCGAAACTTGGAATGTGACATCCGTAGACTGACTTTCAGGCAGCGAAATTACTTAACGATTTTATAGCGGATCGAAAGTTAGGTTAGGTCACTTTGGGCAGGGTTTGGTCTGATTAGGTAATTTTTGGTTGGGTTGGGTTCAGTTCGACTAGATATAGACGGATTAGGTTAGATTGCTTTAGAATACGCCGGTTTTGATAGGTTTTGGGTTGGGTTTTATTTGGCTGGGTTAGACTGGGTTCGGTTCGGTTGGATTAGGTCATTTTAGGCTTGACTGGTTGGGTTAGGTCGGGTATGGTATGGTTAATTGAGACTGGGTAGGATTAGGTAGGGTTAGATGTGGTTAGGCTGCGTCAGAATTGGTTAGGTTAGGTATGAGGAGGTTACGTGAGATTGTGAGGTTAAAAACAATTAGACTGGGTTAGATGAGGTTAAGTTAGATTAGGTTGGGTTAATTTGGGTTGGATTAGGTCATTCGAGGTTAGGCAGGGTTCAATTAAAGCAAATATAGATAGGTTAGTTGAGACTAGGCCTATATAAATTGGTTTATGCATTACGGTCTATTGTTGGTCCGTCCTTCCAAAGTCAAATATCACCGGAGGTGGGCGTGGTTTTGTGTGTGTGTGTGTGTGTGTGTGTTCGCTTCGTGTTTCGTCTATTTTATATATTTTGTGTGTGCCTTCTGTGACTGAAACTTTGTATGTGTGTGTTTCACTTCTCGTGTGACTGAGGGTGGACTGCTTAAGAATACCGCCCTTTATAGTTACGATTGCCTCTTCCTCAGTATAGCATATGTTTTTTGTTTATTTAGCTCTCTCTGGACAATTGTATAAGAGCTTCGTGGAAAATACTAGAACTAGAAAGATGACAGTAGATATAGCCTTGTGTACCAGATATCCTGCCCAAGATTCATTAGCAGATACGTTGCCCAAGTTCAATAAAGTCGTCTGAAATAAGAATAAGCTTGAAGAGACGTTGCTGTACTGAAAGTCGTTGGATATGCCTTGTTTTATGTCTTTTCGTATGTGGCTGCGAGATAACAGACTCAAGTTCAGTCTTTTATGGCAAGCGTTAATAGATATCTCAGTGCTTTGCTTAATATGAAGGTTAATATTTCACCGGAATGTTTCTAAAGTTTTCCGCCTCCTCTCAAGTAAGGATGTTTACTGTCTATTAAACTCTTCCTATTGGTAACATTTCTGGTATATGTTTACAGCTCCCCACCTCTCACTCATGGGTGTTTACTCGTGTCTGTTACATGGGTTTCTATTACACTCGTCATATTGGTAATCTGTCGATGGTATGTTTTGCAAGCCTCTTACCTCCCTCTCGTGCAAGGGTGTTTATTATCTATTACACTCCTATTCGTAATTTGTCAAGAGCATATTTTGAGCTTCTGACCTCCCTCGCGCAAGGCTTTTTACTGCTGATTACACACACCATAAAGGGAGTTGCACACGTCCTGTCTGATTATACAATGACAACTCTCTCAAATCATTCATGGTCTTCTCATTACCTTCATCAGCCTCTGAACCAAGTAGTCTCGTCTGCTTATACTTGCACTTCTCATAGTCCTCATCAGCCTACGAACTACCTATCCAAGCCGTACATAAAGCCAATCAGTCCCACAGAGTCCTGCAGATCCACCTTAGATATAACCATATCTCCACACACACACACACACACACACACACACACACACACACACAAAATACTCTCTAACGGATCATGCTGGTGAGGAAATGTCTTTATGTAAATGTGGTGGTGTGGGAGGTTGCCATGGTAACACAGTCACCTACAACCAGTCAAGTAAGGATCTTCTTATC
This sequence comes from Coenobita brevimanus, assembly GCF_032717465.1. Lineage (NCBI taxonomy): Eukaryota > Metazoa > Arthropoda > Malacostraca > Decapoda > Coenobitidae > Coenobita > Coenobita brevimanus. The sequence continues at coordinate 24,791,638 of NC_136986.1, forward strand.
GATATATTTTGGATAAGGCTGGTTACTATCCCTTTGAACACACACACACACAGACACACACACACACACACACACACACACACACACACACACATGTAATCAAGTTTGGTAAAAGTGGAAAAAGACCTGATTGGGAATATAAGTTAGGAAATAAAACCCTATACACATCAGAAAGAGAGAAAGACCTAGGTGTGATTATCAATAACAGACTATCTCCGGCTGACCACATCAGCGAGAAGGTACGGAACATGTATACACTGCTTGCAAATATGAGAATAGCATTCACATACATAAATGAAGACATGCTAAGAAGGATAATAACATCATTCATTAGACCAACCCTGGAATATGCATTGGTAGTCTGGAGTCCTCATCTCAAAAAGCACATAGACAAGATTGAAAAAGTTCAAAGGGCCACTACAAGATGGGTACCAAGCTTAAGGGATCTAAGCTACGAAGAAAGACTAAATAAACTGAATCTACCAACACTACAGGAGAGAAGGAAAAGAGGTGCATATCAGGGAAGGAGAAAATAGACTTAAATGATTACTTAACATATGGAGAAGCATCAGCAAGAGGACACTGCAAAAAACTGCATAAGAAGAGAGGTGATAAAGACGTAAGGAAATTCAGTTTCCCAAACAGAGCAATTGATCAATGGAATGCACTACCGAATGAAATAGTGTGTGCCAAAACAATTCACAGATTTAAGGATATGTACGATTAATATGGTTTAAGACACGGGACAGTACGAGCTTGACTCATTCCTGTAAAGATACAATTAGGTAAGAACACACACACACACACACACACACACACACACACACACACACACACATAAATGAAGACATACTAATAAAGATAATAACATCAGTCATTAGACCAACCCTGGAGTATGCGTCAGTAGTCTGGAGTCCTCATCCAAAAAAACACATAGATAAGATTGAAAAAGTTCAAAGGGCAGCTACAAGATGGGTACCAAGCTTAAGGGATCTAAGCTACGAAGAAAAACTGAATCTACCTACACTACAGGAGAGAAGGAAAAGAGGAGACATGATTATACTATATAAATGCATATCAGCGAAGGAGAAAATAGACCTAAATGAGTATATAACCTATGGGGATGTAGCAGTAAGAGGACACTGCAAAGAACTGCATAAAAGGAGAGGCAATAAAGACGTAAGGAAATTTAGTTTCCCAAATAGAGCAATAATTGACCAGTGGAATGCACTACCGAATGAAATAGTGTGTGCCAAAACGTTTCATAAATTTAAAGATATGTATGATACAAATGGTTTAATACACGGGACTACGAGCTTTATTCATTCCTATAAAGATACAATTAGGTAAGAACACACACACACACACACACACACACACACACACACACACACACAGTACAGGGAACCTCTACAAATGATAAGAAGCAGACAAGAAACATTCAGATATTATGGATCTACAGTAAGAAGTGTGAACGTCGGGGGTAGGGTTGCGAGAGGCAGACCGAAAAGACCTGAGACGAGGTCATAGAGTGTGACCTCAGGGATAAGGGACTGAATAGGGAGGCTGCCAGAGATCAAGCAGCGTGGAGAGCCATCATGTGACCAAAGCTGATGCATGCAAGCTTATTGGAGCTTTTATAAACGATACGAAACGGTCACAGTACAAAGCAACTGATTAAGCAGGAAATAACTTAGTGTAGAATCCGAATGCAGTATAGATATCGCTGGGAAATAAGCCAGGAAAGATGTGATAAACTATAGATTAGCTGGAAAGAATGGAAAACACAATCCACTGAGTGTCCACATATAGAGCCACATGGAAATTTATATTAGACCACCGCCATTAAGAAATAAAAGGACCTTTGAACATGAGGCAACGTAAGAACAAGAGAGAGAGAGAGAGAGAGAGAAAAAAAAAAAAACACGAAAAGATAATGGACGGTATAAAGATTCGTCGAAGTTACATAAGGGTCCCCTACATTTTGTGGGAATTTTCTTTATTGCAAGCCCCGCCCCCAATGCGGCGTCTACCTGTCTGCTCCAACCCATTTAAAACCCCCATGCCCAGTCAGCGACCCTCAGTGTTGCTCTTGGTGTGGTGTGGTGTACATCTGCTTCTGTTAGGCCATGGCGTCAGGCCGTCTACCTCTTCGAAGCAGCTTCCTCCATAGCCTCATGGACACGTGCAACTTTAGCTGCACGTGCCAAAGTGGGAAGGGGGGCTGAAGCGATAGCCCTCGTGCGGGGAACCTGCCCTTTAGGGCGACAAGAAGTAGAGGAGGCAGAGACGTCACCAGACATCGACGAGTGAGAGCTCGCATCTGAGAGACGCCGCTCTCGCTTCGCGCCTGGCGTGGCAGCAGGGCGAGTCGTCCTCTGCTGTGACTGGGATTGGTGCGGTGGCCCTGTAGACCTGGGGATCTGGGTCCGTCTCATGTCCCTAAGGGACAGTCACACAATCACGCAAAGACGCCACTCACACAGACACCCAAACAGATTCACCAGCACTCACTCTGAAAGAACAATAAACTTAAGAAAAAGCCGGCAGATCCCTACAGTGACGGGCTACCTATGCTCCCCGCCCTCTAAAGGGCGACGTGGGAGGCCCCGCCACTGCCCCTTTCGGGTCTTCCCTAATCTATCAGAGCCGCTCTCTGTGCTTCCTATAACCAGGCCCTAATGGCCCCCCCTCATGGAACTGCCCTAACGGCAGCCCTTCAGGGTTCGGCTTTGTACCACGCAGAGAAACACTAATGGTGGCCGGAAAAAACACACACACACACACACACACACACACACACACACACACACACTCAAACACACTCACAAAACACCCACACACTCACACACACAAGCTCGTAAGGCTATCTGTCAGAGACAGAGTCCACCCAGAAACAGGAAAAAAAAAAAGAAAAATCGCTTAAGTAAATTAGGCTAAGTCCTGGAAGGCCCAAAAACAGGAAAAACTCCCAAAAATGCTTCCTCAGTAAATGAGGCAGAGTCCAACACTCGAGAGAGACTGGCAAGAGGTCTGCTCATCACGAGAGCTAGGCAGGAAGTGGATGAATAGCGATTGGTGAAAAAGATAACTCAGTCGGATGTGATACGTGTAAGGCTGAAAGGAAGACCTCGATCAGGATGGATGGACAGTGTGAAAAGAATGTTAGATGCAAGAGGGAAGTCTGAAAAGCAAAGAAGAGTGGCTGTGCGTGATAGGGATGACTGGAGAGAAATTGTGAATGAGTAAATGGTGATCCAGCCGTGAGAGGATATTCTCCCACGTTTGGTCTGATCAGCTGGTCAGGTCAGATGTCGGTAAGGGGATGGGTGCATTATGATGTGGCAGGGAAAAACTAGCTTTGCTCTCGGGCCCTGCTGTGGATGTCACTGACTGTGCTGTGCAGTTGTCCCTCGTGCAGTGTGGTATGGTGGGGATTTGTCCCTTCTCCCCTTTGGGCTAGGATACAAGTAAATATGTGTGTGTGTGTGTGTGTGTGTGTGTGTGTGTGTGTGTGTGTGTGTGAGTGTGTATGTGTGTGTGTGTGTGTGTGTGTGTGTGTGTGTGTGTTCTTACCTAATTGTATCTTTACAGGAATGAGTCAAGCTCGTACTGTCCCGTGTCTTAAACCATATTTATCGTACATATCCTTAAATTTGTGAATTGTTTTGGCACATACTATTTCATTCGGTAGTGCATTCCATTGATCAATTGCTCTGTTTGGGAAACTGAATTTCCTTACGTCTTTATCACCTCTCTTCTTATGCAGTTTTTTGCAGTGTCCTCTTGCTGATGCTTCTCCATATATTAAGTAATCATTTATGTCTATTTTCTCCTTTCCTGATATGCATTTATATAGCATTATCATGTCACCTCTTTTCCTTCTCTCCTGTAGTGTTGGTAGATTCAGTTTATTTAGTCTTTCTTCGTAGCTTAGGTCCCTTAAGCTTGGTATCCATCTTGTAGCGGCCCTTTGAACTTTTTCAATCTTGTCTATGTGCTTTTTGAGATGAGGACTCCAGACTACTGATGGATATTCCAGGGTTGGTCTAATGAATGATGTTATTATCCTTCTTAGCATGTCTTCATTTATGTATGTGAATGCTATTCTCATATTTGCAAGCAGTGTATACATGTTCCGTACCTTCTCGCTGATGTGGTCAGCCGGAGATAGTCTGTTATTGATAATCACACCTAGGTCTTTCTCTCTTTCTGATGTATATAGGGTTTTATTTCCTAACTTATAATCCCAATCAGGTCTTTTTCCACTTTTACCAAACTTGATTACATGACACTTGTCCACATTGAATTCCATTTGCCATGTACTACTCCATTCATGAAGTTTATTTAATTCTTCTTGTAGCTCTTTACAAGAGTCTGTGTTAGTAAGTCTCTTTTGTATTTTTGCATCATCTGCAAACATATTCAGATAGCTCTCATTTCCAGTGTTACTGTTTATATTATTTAAATACACTAAAAACATGATTGGTGCCAGCACTGAACCCTGTGGTACTCCACTAGTCACTTCTTTCCATGATGACTAGTTTCCTCTTAGTACTGTCCTCATTTCTCCTTTTTATGAGAAAGTCTTGCATCCAGCAAAACAGTTTGTCTCGAATGCCTCCTTGATGGTACAGTTTCCATAAAAGTCTTTGGTGTGGTACTGTGTCAAAAGTTTTCTTGAAATCTAAATAGATACTGTCCACCCATCCTTCCCTTTCCTGTATTGTGTTTGTTACTCTGTCATAGTAGCTCAACAGATTAGTAACACATGATTTTCCTTTTCTGACACCAAACTGTCTTTCTGTTATCATACTGTGTTCTTCTAGATGATTTACCCAAGCTTTTCTTATAAGTTTTTCTAATACCTTGCTTACAACACTGGTCAGTGATACTGGTCGGTAGTTGGGTGGATTTTGTCTATTTCCTTTCTTGAATAAGGGGACAATATTTGTTTTTTTTCCAAATATCTGGTAGTTTACCTTGACTCAAGGATTTCTTGAAAATTAAAAATAATGGTTTACATAACTCCTTTACACATTCTCGTAATACCCAACATGAAATTTCATCATGACCACTTGCTTTTCCTCTGTCTAATCTACTTAACTCCTCCTGTATTACTTTTTCTGCTATTTGTATATCTGGTAGTATGTGTGGACATGCGTGTTCCATATAGTTCCTCTCAAAATTTTTTTCTTCTGTAAAAACTAATTGGAAATTCTTATTTAGTGCTTCACAAATATCTTTCTCTTGTGTATAAGTGATTCCCTCGTCCGTAATGGATTGTATTATATCTTTTACTTTAGTTTTGCTTCTGATATAGCTGTAAAACAGCTTTGGTTGATCACTACTTTTATTTATTATATCCTCCTCAAACTGTTTTTGGGCTTCCCTCCTTATTCTTGTATAGTCGTTTCTTGCCTGTTTGTAATTATTGTACGCCCTTTCACTATTGTGTCTTCTGTATCTATTCCACAACAAATCTCTTCTTTCTTTTGATTTTTTACATTCTGTATTGAACCATTTCTGTATTTTCTTATCTGCTTCTTTGTGCTGTGGGATGTACTTCTGGACTCCTATTTCATAAAATTCACAAATTTTTTTATATACAGCATTTAAATCTTGTCCTCTAAGCTCATTTTCCCAATCAACTGCTAAGAAATACTTCTTTAGGTCTTGATAATTTCTCTTTTTATAGTTTAGGCTCTTTTTGTAACTATCATTGCTGTTTACTATGTCATATGCTATCCTGAAGTTATAGTTTAGTACTGCATGATCGCTTTTGCCGAGTGGAGGGTGATATATTAAACTGTCAATATCATTTTCTTGCCTTGTAAATATTAGATCTAGCACTGAAGGTACATCAAGTCCTCTTTTTCTAGAGGTTTCCCTCACATGTTGCGTTAAGAAAAACTCTTGTACGAGATCCAGGAGCTTTTGGTCCCAACAGCTTTTTTTGGCTATTTATATCTAGAGTATTCCAATTTATATTTGTATTGAAGTCCTCAGTTAGTATAATTCTCTCCGATTTCTCTTCCATTTTATGTAGCAATGATCTTACACTCTGAATTGTACTCTCTGCCAGGTCCTCATATTCGTCTCTTTCCCATGTGTTTGATCTGGGTGGCATGTACAAATTGGCTACAATTACTTTACCTTCAGATGTGTCGATCTCTACTGCAATCAGTTCTACTTGTGATGGTATATCTAGTTTTATTTCCTTGACTTTTAGATTTTTCTTAGTTAATATTATAATTCCTCCTCCTTTTTTTAAATATCTGTCTCTTCTCCATATATTGTATTCCTCTAAGTTTAGTATGTCATTTGATATCCTTGGTATTAATTTTGTTTCAGTTAGGCATATTATTTGTGGTCCATTTTCTCTGACATAATCATTCATCGCTAGTAATTTAGATACCATTCCATCCACATTTGAGTACATCAACTTTATCATCTTGTTTATATACTTGTCCTGACATGGTTCTACTACCTTCCTCCTTTTTCTTCCATCCTGTTTGTGTACCACTTTCGTACCTGCATTGTGTGTGTGTGTGTGTGTGTGTGTGTGTGTGTGTGTGTGTGTGTGTGTGTGTGTGTGTGTGTGTGTGTGTGTGTGTGTGTGTGTGTGTGTGTGTGTGTGTGTGTGTGTGTGTGTGTGTATGAGTGTGTGCGTGTGTGTGTGTGTGTGTGTGTGTATGAGTAAATTGGGAGTGTGTCGTCTTTTTTTTTTTGCCTATCGACCATTGTATATATATATATATATATATATATATATATATATATATATATATATATATATATATATATTGACATATATACATATATATATACAAACATATATATACATAAATATATACATACAGACATCCATGCATATGAACATACACACTTTCATGCACACGTACATATATATATAATAATTTTTATTTTATTATTTTTTTGTAGTTTTATTTTTATTATTTTAATTTATTTTTTATATTTTTAACCTTACATTACTTATAATCAAAAATACCTAATCTAAAGACCCTAAAACTAACCACCTAACAGACAAATCACTAACCTATACTAAATCTTAAGAGACAAATAACTAGACCTACACTAATATTCAAAACGCCTCGACCAAGAGAACACCATCGACTGCAGATATGTAATGCCTTTCTACATGACATACCTGCACTCATCACCTGGTGACTATCAGTCGAGGGACAACCTAATATAGGGGACATCAATATATGAAAGGGAACCAGAGGAGTCAGGAACATTTCCATATACGTCAGCTGTCGTCCCTAATTAGAATAACTTAAGCAAGATAGTATAATGTATTTACATAATTTGTACAAAAACTGAAGAACCTCGCCCAGCAGACCACCATCGACTGCAAGTGCCCAATACCTTCCTGTATTGCACACTTGCACTTATCAGCTGGTGACTGTCAGGCGAGGAACTTGGCTTAATGTAGGGGACATCTATATTAGAAATAGATCAGTGGGAGGAGGAACTATTTCAAATATGTCAACTGTCAACCCTAATTAATATTACAATATATACATATTTACTGTTCATAAAAACCATAACCACACAGTAAAAAAGTCACATCACTCTGATCAGTCCGGTCTCTCTCAAGAAAGCCATCAATTTATCAGTCATAACAATGTCCCCATCACCCAGGATGGTGGAAAGGGTGAAGGGGACGTCTACTGCGCCGCAGTAATTTATAAGTGAAGCACGTTCACTAATAAATTGCCGACAGCTCAGGATGATATGACTGATAGATAACACCACATACAGATGTCACAGTGCGGTGGGAAGCGTCTTTCCATATATGGTTTAATGTGGGTTAAAATGGTGGCATTGAGCCGTAACCGTGCCAACACTTTTTCTTCTAGGCGACTGGGACGGTTGGCAGTGTCCCAGTCGCCCAGGTACGGCTTACAAGTTGGAATATTTAGTCTGGTCCATTGGCCTTGCCACAGAAGATTTATTGATTTCTTTCCGGGAGAAAGACTCGACCGTACATCACGAGGAACGTCCCAAGTCTCCTCGAGCTCTACAGCCGACTTTGCAAGTAAGTCAGCCTGCTCGTTGCCGTAGATACGACAATGACCAGGCACCCAGATCAGTGTGAATGACTTGTTGCATGAATGCAACTTATTAACGATGCGGCCCTGGATCTCGTGAGAGTCCGTAGTGCAAGATGCAATTGCCTGGGCTGATTTTGAATCTGAAAATTTGACAAATGAGTCATACCTAGAACTGAGAGCATAGTCTATGGCTTTGTCAATAGCAAAAAGTTCTGAAGTAAACACAGATGTATGAGTCGGCAACTGATACCTGAGGGCACATTCAGTCGACCACACACTTGCACCCACACATTCACTCGACTTGGAGCCGTCGCTGTACAATTGATGGGACCCTAAGAGATGAACAATGATGTTACGAAACAAGTGGTGGACCTCCGCCTCCGGCGCCTTGGCCTTTGGTGCTGGGAGCCATGATACATCCACTGTAAAGCTGGGTGGCTCCCAAGGCGCTATATTTTTTAGCACCAACTTGTCACAGTCACTGGGGTCCACACCAAGCTCCTGAGTCAGTAAGTGGAGGCGAGCAGCAAGTGGCCGACGCACCCCCCGCAGAAGGTGGTGGTATTGACGCAGGGGGGTACAGGCCACATTGACGATATTACTTTTCCTTAATGTTCGTAACCCATACAATAATGCCAGGTGGTCACGGCGAATATGGAGGGGAGGCACATTCGCCTCCACTTCCATACGAGCTACATGGGTACACCGGACAGCTCCAAGACACATTCGCAATCATTTACTCTGCAACACATCCAATCCTTTCAGGGTGGCATCAGATGCCGAGCCATACACCTGTGCGCCATAGTCTAGCTTTGATCGAATAAGGGACTTATACACCATTAATAAAGATTTTCTGTCGGCACCCCATGTAGTACCCGCTAGGTACTTAAGGACATTTAATGGTTTATCACAACGAGCAAGCAAAGTATTAACGTGAAGTTTAAAATTTATTCTGTGATCAAAGTGGAGGCCCAAAAACTTTACAGAATTTTGAAAAGGTACCGCTTTATTATCCAAAAATAAACGCAAATCGGGGACATTACGAGTTGTAAAAACTACAGCGGCACACTTACGGATGGAAAACTTAAATCCCCACTGCAAGGCCCATTGGTGGACGGAGTCAAAAGCTGCTTGAATCCGTCCAGCCGAAAATTGTGCATTATGGGAGGAGTGCCATATTGCACAATCGTCAGCACAGAGCAAGTATTTAAGATTCCTCGGGATGGGAGCTGATGACAGAATATCATTGATCATAATACTAAATAGAGTAGGACTAAGCACACTTCCCCGCGGCACCCCGTTTTCCTGGATAAATATATCCGATGTTACGTTATGGGGTAATTTGACAGAGAAAGTCCTGTCCCTTAAGAAATATGAAATAAAAAAAATTTCCTCTTAAACCATAAGCATAGAGCCTCATTAGTATACCGTGTCGCCATGTCATGTCATAGGCTTTATGGATGTCCAAGAACACCCCTATCATGAATTCTTTATTGGCAAATGCCTCTGCAATTCAATGCTCCAAATTCATTAAATGATCTAGTGAATTTCTGTATTTATGGAAGCCACATTGTTGATCATTTAACAAATTCTTCGACTCTAAAACAAAAAGAAGCCTATGTTTACTATTCGTTCCATGACCTTACATAGACAAGAAATCAACACAATAGGACGAAATGAAGTGGGATTCATAAGACGACCAGCCTCTTTGGGTATCGGTATGACGTGCGCAAAGTGCCATGAGTTTGGGAACGTTCGAGACGCCCAAATCTCATTGTACAATGCTAACATCTTAATCAGGTTGTCCTGATTAAGATGCTGGATCATACCGTACGTGATGGTGTCTGGTCCAGGGCTGGTGTCTTTACAGGATTTAAGGGCAAGGAGCAGTTCATCTAGCGTAAACTCTTGGTTGTACAGGGAGTCTACGTCTTCTGTGGCAAAGTCAATAATCTGTAGCTCAGCCATGCGTTTATGATGTTGGAAACGTGGGTCATAATTGGCTGAGCTACTTACATGAGAAAAACTCCTGGCGAGGATGTTAGCAACGTCCACGGGCTCGTCATAGATGTTATTATTTACTTGCAAGGTGGTGACTGGGAAATACGGGCCTTTATTATTTAATATTCTTATGGTGGACCAGACTTTACGTCATGGTGTTGTACAAGTCACCGTGGACACAAAGGACCTCCAGGAGTCACGTTTAGCCCTTCTTATTATTCTCCTTGCCTCAGCCCGTGCCTGTTTGTATGCAATAAAATTTTTCTCAGTGAGCTGACTATCAAAAATCCTGTATCTCCTATTGCATTTTCTTAATGCTTGTCGGCAATCCGGCGTCCACCAATGTGCTCTATGCTTTGCATGAACTGTAGAAGTTGTGGGAATAGCAGCCTCAGCTGCGTGTAATATGGAAGTAGTTATATTTTCGACCTTAACATCTATGGTCTCCCCAGATATATCTAAACTGGCGATCCTTGAGAAGGATCCCCAATCTGCTTTCTTATAATTGAATTTTGGAGGTGGAGGGTCCGAAATGATGTCACGTGTATAAGAAAGACAGATGGGTAAATGATCACTTCCCAAGGAGTCGTCATAAGGATTCCATAAAAAAATCTTGATGTATACCAGGGGAGGCCAAAGATAAGTCAATGGCCGAAAAATTACCAGTACGATCATCCACACGAGTCGCTCTACCATCGTTCAGAAGACAGAGGTTGGACTGTAGTATTAGGTCGGCTACTTGCTTCCCATGGCCATCGATCCTCAAGCTACCCCATTGCTAGTTATGGGCGTTAAAATCGCCCAACACTAACTCATTGCCAGGAAGATGTTCAAATAGTGAATGTAAAGCATCACTATCAATGGGGCCATCTGGAGGACAGTACAGAGCAAATAGACAGACACGTGTTATTAAATTTTACTCTGCACGGGATAGCTTCCTGAGTAGAATTTAGAATCACTTCCGTTTGTGGGTGTGATTTGTGTGTGTAAATGGCAACCCCCTGACCTTCATATCTTCTATACGAGTGGTAGTGTTTGAACTGTGGAGGATCAGGATGATCCTCCAGGCGCATCTCCTGTAAACAAACAACGTCTGGCCTGTGTAGTGAAAGCAAGATAGCTATATTATGTAACTTATTCCCAATACCTCTACAATTCCACTGTAGTATAGTGAATGTAGTGGTATAAGATTTTCGAGGGTGGCCAGTGTGCTTAGTCTTTTTATACCCCCCGTGTCCAGGCGAGTTGCTACCGCGGAACCTTTCCCGGTTCTTGTTCATGGAGACTTCCATATTTTCATCAATGATAAGGCTCCCAGACTCCACCGAGGAAGAGCTATTCTTTCTCTCCCTCGCTGGACCAGGAGCGGGAAGGACATTAGGACGTGACTGCTTAGTGAGGGTGGTCAAATTAATTTTGTCAGACTTGTCAGGCTTCTGTTTTGGCCGCACTGACTGTGAAGGAGCAGCGGCAGCCTGAGAGTATGATGTAGCAACAGGGATGTCCGTAAGAGAGTTGGAACGTACAGGAGGCTTAGACTGAGAGGTAGGGCGTGGGGCATGAGGAGCGAATGTTAGGTCAGTCTGTGTCTCAACGGTGCACATCACGGGACGGGACACAACCGCCAATGCATAGGAGATATTAGGCATGGGAGTTGCAACTCCTTCACCTTCTTCCTTGCATCGTAAAAGGAAAATCCCTCAATCGCTTTCACAGTGCAGACCTCTTTCTCCTCCTTCCACTTGGGACATACCCTCGAGAAAGTGGAGTGAGCATCCTTACAGTGAAAGCAGCACTCAGTCTCGGATGTACAGTTGTCAGCAGAGTGACCTACAGCCGCACACTTGCCACACACGATGTTGGAAGCCCGACAAGCCTTTTCATGATGTCCATAGAGCTGACATTTTGAACAACGAAGGGGATTCGGGATGTACGGTCTTACATTTACAATTTCATATCCTACTTTGACATTTGTAGGTAGAAAAACTTTGCCAAAAGTGAGGATAACAGTGGCTGTCTTCGTCCTTACGCCTTCCTGATAACGATTGATGAATCTGGCATCAATTACATCCTGCTGAGCAAGTTCCTGTATGATCTCTTCCTCACTCATCACCATGAGATCCCTGCAAGTGATAACACCCTTGCAGGAATTCATGTATGTTGGGATCTTGGCTTCGATATCATGGCAGTGAAACTTGCGCAGCTTTAGCAAGTCTTTAACCTGAGCTGAGTTGAATGTCTTTACTAGGAGGTCTCCATTTCCAAGTTTTTTTTACTTGTTCCACCTCTCTCGCACAGTGGTCAATCACCTTCTTGACAATGAAGGGATTGAGTCTGGACAGGGGAGTGGAACCTAGTGCATGAAGCGTTACGAAGGTCGCGTTATTGACAGGTATGTCAAGCGGGGAACGAGTCTGGCGTCCTTCAGTCTGGGGCCGGTCAGTCACGGTAGGGATGTTGTCAGGACTACCTCCCCCCCTGAAGGGGGGGGGAGGCAGTAGGGGCGTCCGTCATAGCTACCACTTCCCCCTCACGGGGGAAGTGGGAAGAGAGAGAAAAACGACCAAGGGGCAAAGTACCTGGGGAAGACCCACCTAGGCTGAGATTACCCTCTCAAACCACTCTCGGGAGGATGCGCCTGTGTGTGACTCACACCCCAGAGCGATCAGTGGGGGGTACACTCCAGAGGTGAGTAAGCAAAGGCAATCTCAGAAATTAGATATAGACACCTATTATATCTACTAAGGCCAGGGAGGAAAATGAGGTCTAGCTAACCTAACTTTATTGAAAAACGCCCTAGTGGCGAGCGAAAGGAAAAAGCTAAAGCCAGTGAGGCAACCCCGCAGCTAGAGGAGAGCTCAGAAACACGTCTTCCTTCTCCACGACCATTCATTAAAGTCCATGTCGTCCTGTCTATACAGCCCCCCTTTTTTTTAGGGAAAGTTGCCTAGGTATACAGATAGATGATTGTTGCTACAGATTTTAAACTTACTAGACTATCTACTGAAGTCATTCAAGCACCACTAAGGAATTCACACTCAAGGCGATTCATTCTAATGAAGCCTCATATAATGCTTCATTTTAGCGACTAAGGATTATCATATGCAAGGAGCTCAGGTTTATTAAGACCCATTTCATGTTTCAGTGTAGCTCCCTAAGGATTTATCATGCATGTTTTTAACTCTTACCAATCCCTACGTGGTACCTAACTTTAACAAAATCCCGTATACTCCATATGTTTAAAAACTTCCTTTGTACTTGTTAAGTACTGTATGTAGGTTTCCTCGTGTGTCGTCGTGAGCCACAGTGGCACTAGTTACTTGTATGTTTAAGAGTTGAATTAAGAATTCTGAAATACTTGATGTCTATCTGAACCATCTGCTCCATTGATACTGTTGTTGTTGTTGTTGCTGATGGTGGTGGTTGATAGTGGTGGTGATGATTTTGTTGTTGTTACTGTTGTTGTTGCCGCAGGTTCATCTGAATATAAACTCAATAGACTGAATTTTAAAGCTGTCCTTTTCTTGAGATCCAGCATCGCCATTTCGGGGGACAGGGTGTTAAGGGACGTTTATAGGAAGGCAGTGAAACTGGCCAATTATATCAATGCCACATCATGAAGACTTCCTTCTTTAATACCTCTCTTGATAATTGGCTTGTCAGATGTCAACAACACATTTTTGTCTTGTTGTACTGTCACCATTTCAATGGATGACGGGTGAAGAAAAAAAAAAAAAACTCATTTGTATTTTCTGCTATAAATAAAATCGTAAAAATTACGTTAAGAATTACGGTCATACCGCTTTCACTTTATATTAAATTCATTGCCTAGGACTAGCAAGAATAATTAATGTTAATTCCTTTCTGTTACAATCTGTTACAGACGTAAAAAAAAATCATGTGAATTACTTCGAATAACTCACAAGAGCGGCTGCGCGTGATAGAAATGACTGGAGAAAAATTGTGAAGGAGGGGATATTCTCCCACATTTGGTCTGATCAGTTGATCGGGTCAGGTGCGGGTAAAGGGATGGGTCCATTATGATGTGGCAGGGGTAAACCAGCTCTATTGTCAGGCCCTGCTGCGGATGTCACTGACTGCACTGCGCAGTTCATCCTCGTGCGGTGTTGTGCGGTGAAGATCTGTCCCTTCTCCCCTTGGGGCTAAGATGCTAAGAATGTGTTTGAGTGGATGAGTAAATTGGGAGTGTGTCGTCCTGTCTTGGCTAGCTCCCTTTCCTTGGGGGAAGCAGCCTGGGTATATAGACAGATAGAAATACTTCGTTTTTATTTTTTTTTCTGAATCTAACTTTACATGCACCTTATATGAATATATGGACTTGTGAACTAGTTTTTCTTCCTTTGGGTTAAAAATACAATATTAATACACAGTGTACCCCTGGACACCATTCCTACATTATTCATGTTTCCTCCAAAGGATTATTACTAGTATGAATGCAACATCAGTATTGCCCTAAGGCTGAAAAGGTCAGATACTAAATTTTATAGGCCTGTTTTATATCAATAAAACAAAAATTTTGGCTGCGGGAGTCACATGGAAAATTAATCAGTCTAATGTTAGTCTCGTAGGTCCCAGTGTAGGAGCAGGATGAGGCTCCGACACCAGCAGCCTCTCCACTACAAAGGCCACACTGCCCAGGGTGATGCCCACCAGGAGAAGCAGCAGAGGTCCCTGCATATGGATAATAGACAGACTCCTGAAATTAGTTTGGCTGTGTTCTGTTCCATCCTGCCCTTGCTGTTTTATTTCTTCCCTCTGTTTCATTCGACTTCCACGTGCAGCGGCTTCCAGTGTTTCCTTTTTCCACTGCTCATACAGACCAGCCTGAAAACAGAAAGTTGTAGTAGTGAGTTGTGGAAGAACTTAAATAGACTTCGTCAGGTCCCAATGTAGTAAATGTTCTAGTTTTTATGTAAACCGTGTAAGAATATCTTAATCAATAGTGTCATAACATTATATTTACTCTTGTGTATTCTAATGCATTGGACATAATGAATTTTTGCATAGTCACCCGTTATTTGCGGTACATGCACAGTTTTAAATGACAATATGATATGTTAAGAATCGATTTAACAATTTGTACTACGACTCTGATAAAGCAGAATCATTAAATATAATGCATCAATCTAGGCTGGTCACTCCTGTATAGCATTCAGAATAAAGTGGTTGGGTGGGCTATAGTTCAGGCAATAGCTAAGAATACTGTGCCACCCTCTCGTACTCAGTGGTACCAACACCACATTTTATCATGTTGTTTGGAATATTTTGATATAACGTAACGTGACCTAAAACAATATAGTCGCTACTTGTCTTTGTGTAGCATGCTTTTGAACAGTCAGGCCGCACCGTCAGGAATTACCTCTTTATTTTATTATTAGCACCGTACTCTTCGTCCCCAATTTATCCATTTTATACTCTGTGGAAAATGGTACAATGCATGTGAATAGTACAAATACGATAATCAGCGCTGTATTTCGGAAAAACAAATAGGATATCGTAGTGCAATGAAATGGGGGTCAATACTTTTTCTATCTATCTATCTATCTATTGCCAGACGTCTCAATCCCGTTTGGGGTGGCCATCTCATCCTCGGCCTCCCCCTCCCTCTTCCCCCCTCCACCTCACTCACATACACTCTCTTCGTCAGTCTTTCACCCTCCATCCTCTCCACATGGCCAAACCATCTCAGTGTGTTCGTCATAACACTTCCTATCACATCCACATCCACACCACAACGCTCCTTTATATCCTCATTCGTCAGCCTGTCTCTCCATGTGACTCCACAGGCTCCTCTTAAATAACTCATTTCCACTGCTCTCACTCTTGACTTGTGTCCTTCCAACAATGACCAAGCTTCACTTCCATACGTTTGAGTTGGTATCACAATACTGTCATGTAGTAACTTCTTCACTTCCATGCTCACTTCCCTGTTTCTTATCACTGCTTTCAAAGAACAAGCAACCTTTCTTCCCTGCTGTACCCTTTCAAGCACTTCACCCTTCAAATCTCCATCCTTACTCATCACACTACCCAAGTACTTAAACGTACTCACATTTTCCAATTCCTCACCATCCAACCTCGCTGTACATTCACTGACTTCACCTCTCTCAAAGACCATCACTTTACTCTTCCCTACATTCACCTTTAGATTCCGTTTCTTGCACACTCTCGCAAACTCATCCACCAAGCCTTGCAGCTCCCCTTCGTCTTCACTCAACAACACAGTATCATTTGCAAACAACAGTACAGGGAGTTTCCAAACACTATACTCTCTCACCAGGGCCACTCCAACATCCACTACCCTACCTTGTACCTCTTTTATTACCCCAATACTTTTTAATGATGCAAAATCCTACATTAGATACTGTATAATGCATCTGAAAAGAATGTTTGCTACTTTGTTACAGGGTGAAAATATAAAAAAGCACACTCTTAAAAAATATGAATGCTAATATTTTTTCAAGTTACATTCAGTAAAAAAAAAAAATAAAAATAAAACACTGGTGTTTAATCGCTGAACGGAGTCTTCTTTCAAACAGATTATCTCATTTAATTCATATAGCTTTGGTTCAAGCATGAACCATATCACATTACCTATATACAAATAAATGCTAACAGTCCTCAAAATCCTTAATAATCTTTTAATTTTAAGCATTATTTTCATGTTCTGGACTTTTGATAATGATCAATCTTCGGTACATAGGCCGATATAGGACTAACGTGATTTATAGAGCCGTCTGATTCCTATGTATCTCCACTGTTACTGGGGGGATACAGGTATAAATTTCAATAAATAACAATTTTGCGCTACATTTGACGTATATGCCACATTTTCAAGGGCCACCTACCACAGCCTGACAAAACTGTCTGTTTACAAACCAGCTCCTACAGTCACATGAACAGCCACTGGAACAATCCGTTACTTCTTGCAAATCCGTCAATTATTAGTTTATGTTAATAAAATGGCTATATAAAGCTTTCCAAATGCCTGTGCATTACAAATGCATATTATGGTTAAAAAAAAAAAATCTTCGCCATTTATGCCTCCCAAATATAGTCAATATATACGTAGATTTCAACAATTTTCGCCTATAAGATTCCAGGGATAACACAATATAAAAAAGCTTTTCTTAAGCAGACACAAAAAGAGAGAGAGCCGGGGGAGGGTTGATTCACTGATTGATTGGATATAATTAAAATCTGGCGGAGCAACTGCCAGGGTCATATGCCGCTGGACAAAAATGTAAAAGACGCCGCAAATAATATGTGGATATTCAAAAATAGATAATACCAGTTAGTAGGAATAAAACACTGAAAATCACATAAGTATAAAATATTAATTACTTGTAAAAGTGGAAGGAGGCCCACCTCCTGAAAAAAAATTAGTAACATCAGTAAAATCGCCAGTGGCTTCCCCAAACATCGAGGACAGACAGTCGGGACCATCTGCCTCCTAATGCTTATGGAAGAATCTCTGAGGGAGGTCCCCCAGACCTGGACACTCGACCAGCAAGTTACGGACAGTAAGGGGATCAGGGCAATCATCACAGTACGGTTGGGTCCCACCACTCATCAGGAGTGTCCAGTGCAATGTGTAGCAAAAGCCACCTCCAATTGCCGAGGTATGGAGGGGAGAACCCTTGGCAAAATCACTCCATGAAAGATTTTTTTAGCTTATTGTGAGCAACACCATCCCAGTGTCTCTGCCAACACGTACAAATCGTGTATCGCAAGTAAGGTGTTACATCAGAAGCAGGAAGCAGGTAGTCGGTTGGGGGATGTTGAGAAGATGCAGCTTCAGCTAATGTATCTGCCCTCTCATTGCCCACCACACCAACAAGTGCAGAAACCCAGCAGAAGCCCACATGACGCCCATGACAGCCAAGAAGAAAAAGTCACTCTAAAATTCATAAAACCAATGGGTAGGATGCATTAAATGACTCCAGTGCAGAGAGAGCACTATGGGAGTCACTAAATATGACAAAAACAGAATGGCGGAGAGTAAAAATGGTTCTGAGAGCATATAAAACTGCAGTCAGTTCCACCGTATACAATGAAGTAGTACCAGGAAGGCTACCGCCCCTACTAAAGGTAGCAAGGGCAACACAAAATCCTACTCCAGTAACAGTCTTAGACCCGCCAGTATAGACGGGGACAGAACCCTCATGAGTGGAGGCATGTTTTAAAATGGGAGAGAGGGACACCTGAGAGGGAAGTGAGCCTTTTTATACCAACACCAGACCTACAAAATGTCATACGAGGGAGTAGCCATATACCCACCCTTGGGATCTGATATGGACAAACTGCCAGTCTTGGAACAGAGAGGACAATCATGACAGACCGGACCATGTAACCAAAGGGCTTCGGGAATCTAGGACGGGTGTCATAAACAGAAGATCATGAATCCTGGGAGATGATGGCACAAGAAATTGAGTCTGGAGTGCAGTGAGGATAATACCAACACTGCATCATCAATGACTAGCGCCGCATATCCAAGGGAATTACACCAGCATCCACCAACAAACCTGAAATAGGGGATGACCTGCATGCCCGGTTGCCAGAAGTACACCAACATGATGCACAGAATTTAACAACCGGACACAGGCATTTGTTGCAGAGGAGTAGACATCACACCCATAATCAAGTTTAGGAAGAAAAAGAGACCTATGCAAGAGAAGGAGAATCTGACGGTCAGCACCCTAAGAGGTATGAGCCAAAACCCTCAAAAGACTCAAAGCTTTAAGACAAGCCACCTTAACTGAACGAATATGAGGAACTCAGGTTAGCCGTCTATCAAAAAGAAGACCCTGAAATCGCATCTCTTCCACACAAGATATTCTATGACCATGGAGATACAAGCCAGGGTCTGGTTGAACCCCCCAAATATGACAAAAACATTTAGCCACTGTCTTTGTTAAAGAAAAACGGAAGCCACAAGACTCTGTCCAGTCAGAAATTCTGTTAAGAGCTAGCTGCAACTTCCTCTCTATCAGAGACATCCTAGATGTGGTGAAGGAAAATGAGAGGTCATTGACGTATAGTGAGCCTCGTACACAATCAGGAAGTACACTGATTACGCTGCTGATGATCACAGCAGATAGAGTAACACTAAGGATACTCCCCTGTGGTACTCCATCTTCTAGTGCACGGGAATTAGAAAGCACTCCTCCCACTCTGACCCTTAAAAAATGGTTAGACATAAACTGCAAATGCCCATGAAGACCAATCTCATGAAGAGAAAGTGAAATGCCATTATACCAGGCAGTATCATATGTCTTCTCCTGATCGAAAAAGACCGGAACCTGGTGTTGATTAGTGGAGAAAGCCTCACATACAGAAGATTCCAAGGACAGTGGTGCATCAGAAGTAGATCACATTTTTTTGAAAACCATACTAGGCAGAGGATAAGAAGTCATCTCTCTCCAAAAGCCACACAAGCCTAACATTGACCATCTTTTCCAGAACTTTACATATACTTCGTACAAGAAGTCAGAGAAACAGGGCAGTAAGTCGTCGCCTGTAGGTGGTCCTTACCTGGTTTGGGGATGGGGATGACTACAGCATCATCCCCAAAAAGCCAGAGTGTCACCAGAACACCAAATCTTATTAACCCTTTAACCGCGGGTGTCATCCCAGAATGACATTGCAAAAACTGGACCAAACCGCAGGTGTCATTCTCGAATGTTTGTGAATATTTTGAATACTGTGCATTTTTCCCGTGTGCCAATTGTTTCAAGGGAGAGTAGCTATTAAGTTCTTTCATTCCAGCCGACCCCCACCTCCCTCCTCCCACCCCCCGGGCCCCCCACCCCACCCCTGACCAAACACGCATCAGTATCTGTCCAGCTGTGTGAGTGATAACACCGCTGATGTGGCAGTGAAGTGCGGGCAATTACAGTGCCTTTTACCTGCCTCAGTGAACACAGAGTGGGTGTTTATCGTATGTGCAGTGTTCATATATGTTTATAGTATTATTATCAGAATGAGGTTGGCATTTGGTAATGGAGTGTGAGTGAAAAATAGTGATTTTAGATTGCTCACCTCTAATGGCACTGCCCATCCAGTGATAGTCAACGAAATCATGAAACCTACATCATTGCAAAGCCGAAGGTTAGTACTTTCTAATGGTACCTTATTTTTCGCTCTAGATTTATTCTGTGCAGAGTTATAAAGGTTTAAAGTTTGTTTACATTTTGGCTGGAACCCCCGCGGGAGTGGCCAGTCGGGGCAAAACAATGCCCGCGGTTAAAGGGTTAAATAATGAAAGCAAAAACGAAAGGGACTCCTCTGACAGGTGACGTAAAAAGGCATACAGAATATCATCACAACCAGGAGAGGAATCATGGCACTGCGACAGAGTTGCCTGGAGTTCGGAAATAGAAAAGGGAACATTATAAGACTCTCCCTCAGAAGAGGAAAAATTGAGACTACGAGACCCTAGGCACTGATGGTGGCAAGCCGAAGGCATATCTGCATCCTTCTGTGACACACTGCCAAAATGATCAACAAAAAACTCTGCAACAGCGAAAGGATCAGCCACAGTTCCACTCGCTGCAGATAAAACAGAAGGGGAGGGAACAGTAAATTTCCTGAAATTTTCCTTACCCGGTTCCATACCTGAGTGAGCGAAGTCCTCAAACAGATGGAGGAAAGATAACTCTTCCAGAGTGAATGCCAGGCCTCCTTTAAAACCATCCTCATATGAGTGAGTGCCCTCTGATACGCCACCAAATGCTGAGGATCCCCACTCGTTTGGCTCTCACTGCGGAACTGCATTCAGAGTTCCACCAAGGAACTGGACGTTTATGAAATTGACCCTTCGTTCTTGGAACAGATATTCGGGCTGCTGAGTGCAACACGTCAGTAAAATGTGACACTGCCTCGGTAAGACAGCCAAACTCATTGACAGAAAGGGAAATGGAACTTAATACCCTGCAACGTGGCCAGTCAGCCTTATCCAGAAGCCAGCGAGGAAGACGTGGCTGAGGTCCACCTCCACTAGCAGTTAGGAGTAATGGAATGTGGTCACTGCCATACAGGTCTGGCAACACATCCCAGGTATAATCTAAAACAGTATCAGCTGAGCATAAGGACAAATCAATGGCAGTAAAAGTTCCAGTCTGGCTATGGAAATAAGTCATTTTATCTGAGCTGAAAATGCCCAGCTCCTCATCTTCCACTAAAGAAGCCAGCATAAAACCCTGACTGCTGGCCTCACCGTTTCCCCATAGTGTATGGTGACCATTCGTATCTCCCAGTAACAGAAAGAGAGAAGGAAGGCCACAAATAAGGCGTTCCCGATCCACCCTTTCAATAGTATCACTAAGATATTTTTGGTATTTGATATTTGATACATATATTTGCTTAACATAATATAAAAGTACATTATATACATATACAATATGCAAGCCACGGTCCATTGAACCGATGCACTTTTATGGACCTGATGATGTTTTCATATTTTGTTTGTCTTGTTGGATTTGAATGGACATGGAAAAAAAAAAAGTCATACTTAATTCAAATATGGAAATCTGTACTGATATCAATATAAGTAATAATGAACATAAGTTATAAGAAAAACAGCAATAATAATAGTAATAATGGACAAAATATTAACAGCAATAATAACTAATAATGTCAGTGCTTTGCCTACAACAGTAGTCTTAAATGATAATTGCATAGGAAATCATAAATGGTACAGAATGGTAGAAAATTTAAATTAGTAGTAATAATAACAGTGACAACAACAACAACAACAATAATAATAATAATAATTTTTAACACTAATAATAATAGTAATAGTATCAATAGCAACAGTAGTAGCAATAATAATAATAATAGGAATAATAATAATAATAATAATAATAATAATAATAATAATTATAGTAGTAGTAGTAGTAGTAATTATAATATAATGGAAAGAATAATAAACAATAATAATTACAGTACTAATATGTATTGAAAACACTAGCATTACCAATATCTCCATCAATGGTCGTACCAGTAACACTACCCTGCGATAAATATATTCCCAGTTTAATAAAATACCAGTACACATCTTTTTACGTGCAGTACCTATACACTCCCTGTTTCCTACATACACCAACACACGCCCAGAACTAGACAATAAATACACCCACTGTCCATATATACTTTAGTAGACACAATAATTGCTAATATGTCAGATATTAATTTAATTATATTTTCTGAATAATTCTGCTTTAATTTTGAAACTGAAGGAGTTAAGTGACATAGTTTTTTTGACGTCCTCTTGCAGTTAGTTCCACACCTTTGCTTCCCTAAAGGTGACATTTTGTTGTGTGTGTGATGTTCTATACAGTGGGAGTCCGAGGTCATTAGTTCTTCTTGTGTCAGTAGTATGAGATATACTGTATATCTGAAACCACAATCAACTTGGTGAATAAATATAGCTTTGAACACGAACAAGCAGGTCTGAACGTGGATGATGTCATGAAATTTAAGTATTTTATTCTTACTGAAGAGGGGATTATTATGATTGTACCTTTGTTTATGGAACATGATACAGATTTATTTTTTTCTGTGCTATGAATCCTGGAAACTGTATACTGCTGATGTAAAAACATCCGGACAGTAACAGCCTGCAGGGGAGTGATGTACATATGACTGTACAGTATGGAATATCCTGGCGAAGGAAGACAGCAGTACCTCCATGTTGACCTTGGCCTGGCACAGGATCAGAATAAAAGGCATGGTAGCCATAAGGACCAGAAGGAACAGCATCTCCTACCATGGTCTCCTGGATGCACATGCACAGTGGAGTAAATTGAGAAACAGGATGACACAGTTCCTCACAGCTAACACGTAAACCCTGACAGGTCCACTGGATGATAGAACCCATAGTGGAGGGATGATGATGATTAAGTGTGGGACTGTACATCTCCTGACAAGCAAGTGGATTTGGACTGATGCTTAGGAAAGCCCTTGGGAAGAGACTGCTCAGCACCAGGAACATGCATCCTATGTCGAACATCCATGGGCAAACGTGAGGACGAGGAAGAGGAAAGTTTTACAACACACTTCCTCTGAGGTGGAATAACACTGGGCTTGGAAAGTGGCTTGGAGGCCGCCTTGGGTGATACGGCCACTGTTAACATCAGAAGCCCCAGAGGTAGAAGGAGTTTTCACAGGATTAGAGCCCTGTGGGGATGACATTCTATGTTTCAGAACTCAAGCACCAACGGTCTGTCCACCACCATCCCAGGGTGAGGACCTGACCACAGGCGAACCATCGCTGCAGCCTCCACCTGGTTAGACCCCTCAGCCTCCGAATAGAAGAGGGAACAGAAGAGAGGTCGGCACAAGATTCGACAACAGAGACCTTTGATGGCTGGTCTTCAGGCTCAGAGGACTGAAGAACCACCGTGACGTTTGCGAGATACGGGTGTGGCTTCAAGCATACTGGACAAGGTGGGAGGAGTCACGTCAACGTGCACATCCGCCACCACCACGGAAGTGCACAAACCATCAGTCACCGAAGTGGGAGCAGACGCAGTCAGAGTAGTGGGCAGGCAAACATCAGTTTCACAAACAGTACGAACCATGGGGACAGCATCCTACAAAGCACTAGGTGATGGAGTGGGTCAAGGCCATCTCTGAGACACAGGGCACTGGCATTCCAGAAAGGACAGCAGCATAAGTAACCCCATGCTAGAAGAAGGGAGTCTGAGCTCTTTTCTTACCCTCAAGAAATGAAACCTTTTCAAGTGTCTGAATTGACAAAATCTCCTTTTCTAGGCAGTAACGAGGGTAGTTTCTACTATTTACAGCATGAGGACCCCCACAGTGATAGCATTTAAGGGGTCCTGGACAGTCACTGGTATGGTGTGATCTGCCACAGGAGACACAGACACCAGGAAGGCCTGACCGTGCATGGCAACAAAATTGGCTGACATGTTCATATCCTTGACAGTGCAAACATCTCTTTGGGGTGGACATCTATGGCTTCACAGGAAGTGACAGGTAATCCAGCTTCACAGAAGTAGGTAAGGTCAACCTGCTGAAAGGCAGGAACTAGGTAGGAGTCTGTGTCAGGACACCATCGATTTTCTTCTGCAGTCGCTCAACAGCTGCCACACCAGAAGATCTCAGTTCCTCCAACAGCTGTGCCTCTGGGTAGTGGAGGAGGTCACGTGAAAAAACTACACTTTTCATCTGTTAAAAGTGGCATGCCTAGCACAGGCAAATGTGGCACCAGGAAAAGAAGTCAGAGCCTGTAAGTCAGAGCCTGGGGAGGACACCTGAGTAAGAATGCTTCCTTTCCCTTGGGAACAGATCTTAGGTTCCCAACCTCAAGCTGAGATGATACCATGGTGGAGATCGAAAATGTCAATATCTAGTATTGAGCCACCCACAGGGTTGTTTATTATATGATAGTTTGCATAGGATTCCGGCATCATGTCTTTTGGCCTGAACCCCAGAGCCAAACCAACCAGACGTGATCCCATCCTAGTCCCAGTGGGATGCTGAGGCAGAGGCCGTGTTGTCAACATTTTTATTTAAGGGATCCATATACATTGCCAAAAAAAACTTCGCTCCCCCACCCCTCCACCTACAATGGAGTCCAACAAGGGGAAGTCTTATGCCAGGGACAACACCACTAGCGACTGCACAAGCAGCAGGAGAGCATACGTGGGGAACCTGGTCTAGGGTGACTCCAGGACGATAGGGTGACTCCAGTGCCCACTTGACCCTAGCCAATGCGTGACCAGCCGATTGACCTGGTCGGGCCCAACCAGGCCACCCATCTAGCCAGAACAAGGGACCAAAGAGGTGTATTGCTAGCTGCAGGGTGTATCATGCAGCATCAATCAACCCACGGGACACCTGTCTCCCAGCATTATGGGATGCTACAGACAGCAAATACATGGGGAGGCAACAGTCCTGCCCTAGATGGCAAATGTGCAGGGACTAACATTACCAGCAGGCCTCCTCCACCAGTGATGTAGGGGGTGCTTGGTCCACAAGGCCAACAGATGCCAAACCCTACAAAGGTAGGCACACCTGCAGAGTAGGTGGCACTTCCAACCACGCTTCAAGGCCCGCCACCGCGTCAAGGTGACCCCCCTCAGTGAGGAGAAGGGCGAGGGCTTTCCAAGAAGAAGTAGTACCTCAGAAGGTTTTATGACCTGTACCTCAGAGATACTATGAATGAATTTACCAGATATAAATTGTCACTCAATTAGGGAGAGGAAAGTATAGCACCGATGAAGGCTCTCTCCAGCCACCTCTTTCACCTGCAAAACGAGCACGTAAAAGGAAGCACACCTAACCCGAGGAAAAAAGGATAGGCTATGAAATTGGAAGAAATATTCAATCTACCACAATGTCAGGTCTGGCATAACCCTGAACTGCTCTGTCGAGGAAGTGTCAACTGCCTGTACTGGTAGATAATTCCAGATACAACAGATCTTATACATGAATGAAACTGCCTAATGTTTCATGTGGAATCGTCGTTGGAGGGTGATCACTAACCGACTCAGATGGAGTAACAAGGCTGTTATAATAAAAGTATATTAATCACTAGCTAGTGTTGAGGGGAAAATAACACAATATATAGGTCAGTTTTTTATCCGTTATAGAATATGGTTTTCTCTTTTCATGCTGGTTATTTAACATAATTATGGTATTAGAGGTTGATATTCATACTTCTTCTTAACACAAACTGTTACCAGACCCATAAACAGAACTGGGATGCTACTGACAAGGAGTGATTTTTATCGTCCGGTACTAGCAAGGCGAGACGATAAAGTTTCTGTGTATGTGTGTGTGTGTGTTTATGTGTTCGACTCTGGGCATAGGCTTCACAGCCTGCTCTCAAGGCCCAGTAGTCCTCCTACATACCAAACACATCTACATGTCACCACTTCGGTGCTAACACCCTCCGTCCATATTGAATACATGCTAGGGCTGGTGTACTGGTATTAGTGGGGGTATTTTTATGACATGTCGGCGGGTCTTCTGGTAGATCAGTAAAGTCTGCTTTTTATTAAATTCAAATTCTTAAACTGTTCCCTGCCCCAGCGGGGATTTGAACCTGGGTCCGGTAGGACTGTGTGTGTGTTCTTATCTAGTTGTATATTTACAGGAATGCGTCAAGCTCATACTGTCCGGTGTTTTGAACCATTTTTATCATACATGTCTTTTAATTTATGAACTGTTTTGGCGCACACCATTTTTTCGATAATGCATTGCACTGATCAACTGCTCTATTTTGGAAACTGAATTTCCTTCCGTCCTTATCACCTCTCATTTTGTAAAGTTTTCTACAGTGTCCACTTAATGTTGCTTCCCCAGAGGTTATAGAGTCATTTACGTCTATTCTCTCTTTTCCTGTGAGGCATTTATTTAACATAATCATTTCTCCTCTTTTCATTCTCTTCTGTAATGTTTGTAGGTTTAATTTTTCGAGTCTTTCTTCATAGCTTGGGTCCCTTAAATTTGGTGCTCATCTTGTAGCCGCCCTATGTACCTTTTCAGTCTTATATATATATATATATATATATATATATATATATATATATATATATATATATATATATATATATATATATATTTTGAGATGTGGATTCCAGACGACTAGTGATGCATACTCCAAAGTTGGTCTGATGAATGATGTTATCTTTCTCAGCATGTCTTCATTTATATATGTGAATGCTACTTTCATATTAGCAAGCAGTTTGTACATGTTCCTTACTTTTTCATTTATGTGGTCAGCTGGTGATAGTCTGCTATTGGTAATCACTCCTAAATCCATTTCCCTTTCTGATGTGTGTAGGGTTGAACTTCCTAACTTATAGTCCCACTCTGGTCTTTTTTCACTTTTACCAAATTTTCTTACATGACATTTGTCCACATCGATTCCATTTGCCATCTATTGCTTCATTCATGAAGCTTATTTAAATCCTCTTGTAGTTCTATGCAAGAGTCTGTGTTTGTAACTTTCCTTTGGATTTTTGCTTGGATTCCTCCTTGATTGTACAGTTTCCATAAAAGTCTTTTATGTGGTACTCTGTCAAATGCCTTCTTGAAATCCAAATATATGTTGTCTACACAGCCTCCTCTTTTCTGTATTATTTCTGTGTCATAGTAACTTCATAGGTTAGTAACACATGATTTTCCCTTTCTAAAACCAAACTGTCTTTCTTTTATCATATTCTGTTTTTCCAGATGATTTACCCAAATTCTTTATATCAGTTTTTCTAACATCTTGCCTACGATGCTGGTCAGTGATACTGGTTGGTAGTTAACCCCTCTGGCCCCTTCAGTCTCGACTACCACCCAGGACCCAAAAACAGGCCTATTTGTCAACTTTCTCAAAGATTAAAAGTTTTATGGCCAATTTATAGAGCTTGAATTTACACACCTGGAAACTCAAACGCCACCGTCCGAGATCCAATGTTACCGATCTATGTCCCGTCAAAGCTGATAATAGTCACCCGTCGTGGCCTGGGCGAGAAAGAAAACTACGCAGGGGGGGGTAAAGATATTCTGTGCTACGGGGTGGGGGGTGGTAAGGCCAGGAGGGGATATACGGGGATGGAGGGATGGGAGGAGACCACCACCAGACACAAAGGAAGGGCCCCAGTGAAGTACAGGGAAGTGGAGGGAGGGTAGGGGGGAAATACCCTCCCCCCAGATGACTGAGGACCGGGACATGGGGGAGGATCCACATCCGAAGGGTGGAGGATGCATGAGGAGGGTGTGGGAGGGATGGTGGTGGTGGTAAGAATCAAGGGAGGTAGGGCAGTAATAATGTAGAGGGGTAGAGGGATCCAGCGAGAGGGAGATGGGGGGATGCACCCCCCACTGCCTGGGTACGAGCCAGGATTCTCCTTCCCGCGTGTCCAACACTTAGTTCTGATTGGTCAGAAGCCATCTACAGTACATCACAGTCGGGGTGGAGCAAGCTGCCACCAGTTTTTTGTGGAAGTTGTGCAATCGATGTTCTTCGTCCATGTAAAAAATTGTGAAAAAATGTTGATCGTCAAGCTTCGTACTTTAGGGATTAAGTGGATTTTGTGTACTTACTTTCTTGAAAGGGGCACAATGTTTGCTTTCTTTCAAATATCGTATAGTTTTCCTTGTCTTAAGGAGTCTCTGAATATTAATTGTAATGGACTGCTTAGCACGTTTGCACGTTCCTGTAATACCAAACATGAAATCTCGTCAGGGCCATGGCTTTTCCCCTCTCTAATTTCCTCATCTCTTCCCAAACCTCTTGTTTTGTTATATGTATATTTGTTAACCCAAGGCATCCCGTCAACATATGTGTATGTTGCAACGTTTTGTCACAGCTAGACCCATCGACGTAGCAGTACAATGCGCAATTGAAAGGTTCATAATTTGCACAATTTTCAGTTTTTGTGCGTGATTATTCGTGCGTATACACGGGACACCTTCCTCTACAAGATGCCAGGCAGGGACAATGCCTTACCCCACATTACCTTCCCCCCCCTGCACGCCATTGTCCTGGCAATTCACCTGCAATCAGTGACCTGGCCAATAAAGACTTATTCAGGGCCAGAGTGATTCCCCAATCGATGACAATGTGGACGACAAAGTTTACGTAGGATTAGAGGAAGAAACAGTCAGAAATGATGATCAGGTAATGTTGCCAAAAAAGGTCAGGTATGTTAATGTGTTAGTCAGTGAAACAATGCTCATATTGGTTATATTACTGTGTGAAAACCAATATACTCTCGTACTACATATAAATTCGTACCAAATAAATAAATAAATACCATTTATGAGTGGTGTGGAATAGTTACCCTCCTATAGAACTCGTTTTCTTTATAGCCAGCATGATAGAAAATCCAGTAAGGTAAGGAGTACTGCTAGCTGTATCGAGTATATTAAACCTCAGGTGAGCGATTTCTCTATGAATTTTCG
Source organism: Coenobita brevimanus (assembly GCF_032717465.1). NCBI lineage: Eukaryota > Metazoa > Arthropoda > Malacostraca > Decapoda > Coenobitidae > Coenobita > Coenobita brevimanus. The sequence goes on from NC_136986.1 coordinate 24,820,671, forward strand.
ATGTTTCTCACCAAAAGCGGAGGTTTGAGCAAAAAAAAAAAAAAAAAAAAAAATCCAAAATTTGTCGGGATTGGGGGGAGTCAGTGGTGGAAAATCGGTCGGGATTGGGCAGGTTATGTGTGAGCATGCTTGTTCGTCTTCATCTCTCGCAAATCTACTTAACTGAGTAAAAACTGACTGGAAATTTGTGCTTAGTACTTCACAAATATCATCTTCATTGATATAGATTTTCCCCTCATCCATGATGGATTGTATTTTAACTTTTGCTTTGCTTTGTATGTCGCTGTAGAACAACTTCGGCCGATCAGTACTTTTATTAACAACTGCCTTTGAGTTTCTCTCCTTTCCCTTGTATAATCAATTCTTGCCTGCTTGTAGTTTTTATATGCTATTTCACTTTTATGTCGACTGTATCTGATCCACAGCAAATCTCTTTTTTTTTCTTTTTTTTTCATTTTTACAGTCAGTATTGAACCAGTTCTTTATCCTTATTTCCTTGTCTTTGTGCAATGGGACATAATAATTATTTTTTTTTATGCAAGAAAGAAGGAACCAAAGGCCAGTAGCCTGCAAACCGTTCCTTCCAAGAAAACAAAAAACAAAAGAGAGCCAAATTCCACATCCATTCATTTCGAAATGCCAGGACACATTGCACTTGAAAGACTGGAGATCATAGAAGTAGGAAATAAAGACGGAGACAGTGCCAGAGTTGACCTGTTCCACAAATGAAGGACTGGGAGTAAAGGTTAACTCTTGCATTAGAGAGTTGGACAGAAAAGGGATGAGAGTTTGTTGCTAGACAGGTGCTATGCACCTGTCATAGAGATGGAGGGATGCAAGCGGACAGTTCAGAGGAGCTGTGACCATTGAAGTAGCGATAGAAAAGAGATAAAGATGCAACAATGCAGCAAAGAGACAGGGGTTGAAGGGAGCCAGGAAGAGGAGGAGAGTTGATGAGACGAATCGCCTTTGACTCCACCCTGTTGAGAAGAGCTGTATGTAGGAAGCCTCGCCACACATGAGAGTTTTACTCCACAAGGGTGAATAAAACCCGTGTATAAGGTCAACAACTGTGCAGGAGTAAATAAGGTATGAAGTCGGCTTAGCATAGCTATTCTCTTGGAAGCAGATTATACAAGAGACATAATAAGATCATTACAAGATCAGTTCCAAGTGAATAAAACCCCAAGCATTTTCAAGGATGATGCAGGATTGAGATGGATATTGTTAAACATTAGTGAGTACTCCTGTGGAAGACTTTGTTGGGTTGATAGGTGTAAGAACTAAGTTTTTGATGCACTAAAAACAAAAAAATTATTTTTACCCCAGTCAGAGTTAAGAGCCAAGTCAGATATTAACCCGTCACGTCCCAAGGTTTTCCGCATCTCCGACATCCCCCAGTCCCGAGGTATTTTCGAAAAAATTTTTTTTTGGCCAAAACCTTCGCTTTTGGTGAGAAACATCGAAAATTCATAAAGAAATCAATCACCTGAGGTTTAAAATAATCAGTCCAGGTAGGAGTTCCTCCTTACCTGACTGGGTTTTCTAACATGCTGGCACCAAAGAAAACGAGTTCTATGGGAGGGTAACTATTTTATCCACTCATAAACGGTATTTATTTATTTACTTGGTACAAATGTATATGTAGTATGAGAGTATATTTGTTTTCAAGCAGTAATAAAGGCATTATAAGCATTGTTTCACTCACTAACTAATCACCATACCTGAGCTTTTTTTGCCACATTACCTGATCATTATTTCTGGCTGTTTCTTCTTCTAATGCTATGTAAACATTGTCCTCCACATTGTCATCGATTGGGGAATCACTCTGGCCCTGAATATCTTTACTGGCCAGGTCACTGGTAACAGGTGAATTGCCGAGACAATGGCGTGAGGGGGGAAGGGGGGAGGTTATGCGGTGTAAGGCATTATCTCTGCTTGGCATCTTGTAGAGGAATGGAGGAAGGTGTCCCGTGTATACATACGAAAAATCACGTGCGAAAATTGAAAATTGTGCAAATTAGGGACCTTGCAATTGCACGACGTACCGGTACGTCGCCGGGACTGGCAAATGCAAATCGTTGCAACGTACCCATACGTCGATGGGATGGGGTGGGTTAATTGTGCCATTGCCTCATCCCTTGTTTGTTGGAGTAACTGCTAAGGTCGATGTTGTGGGGACCACATGGAAAGGGAAGGGTGGAATCATCAGCATACGAGTGGATAGAGTTAGATGTACAGCTTAGAAGGTCATTGATGAATAAAAGGAAGAAAGTTGGTGATAAGACAGAGCCTGAGGAACACCACTGTTGATAGATCTAAGAGAAGAATGATGTCTGTCTACAACAGCGGCTATAGAACGACCAGAAAGGAGCTATAGATGAAGACATGGATAGGATAGAAACCATAAGATTGCAGTTTGGAAATGAAAGATTTATGCCTGAGTCAACTGAAAGCCTATGACGTGTCAAGTGCAATGGCAAAGCTTTCGCCAAAGTCCCAAAATGAGGATGACCAGGAGTCTGAAATGTAGGTGAGAAGATCGTCAGTGGAGTGTCCCTGACGGAACCTATACTGACGATCAGAAAGAAGGTTGTGATTTGAAAGATTAAAAAAAATTTTGTTAAGAATAGACTCAAAAACTTTTGAGACACAAGATGTTAACCCCTCCGTGGCCGAAGGCCCGGAATTTTCCGTGCACTGCAGGCCGACGCCGGGGCCTTTTTTTGAAGTTTTGAAAGTTTTTTTTTTCTTGCCATATTGAAGAGAAAGTTCAGATGCACCTAACAGTGAAAATCCCAGCTTCCTAGACGCATTTTGTGGCTTGCAATGGAGCACAGAAGTTGCAGAAATATAGGCAACCGATATGCCGCCAAGGGGCGTGCAGCAACGCAACTGGGCAGGTGTTGTTGTTGTTTTTTTTACCTCAAAACAATGCGAATGGTGCTGAAATATTGTGCATATATAAGATATGATGATATGGAATTATTTCAGTACATAATCTGTTAGGAAAGGCTGGAAAAAATTTTATGAATACTTTTTCACCTTTTTGATGTAACATATGTTTATGGTAGTTTCGAGTTATATTTTATGTTATCGTTGTGCCCATGCTTGGAAAAGGGAGCGAAAGAGTTGAATTTTCAGTCCTAAATGAGAAAACTGCACGTCCTCAAAGGCTAGACTCAGCCACGGGAGAATACAATGGAGGGTCAGATCCGATTAGCAATACGGAAGTTGAGTCGCAACTTCGAGCTCCCACACCACGAGCATGGCTAAATATAGAATCGTAATGCAGTTCAGAACTAAGAATAAGTTTAATTATTACGAATACAGATACAAAGCAGAAATAAATACGTTTACAGACGGAGGAAAACGTATTTATTCCGTAATAACATGTTCATGTTTCTCTATCATTTTACGTTCATCTTTATCATTTTACCTTGTTATTATCGCAATATATATTGCTGTCTCGTAAACAGGGTGGGTGGGTGTGTTTTGCAAGGGAGGAAAAAGATTGTATTTTCTGCCTGGGTCGAGATAATGGGTGTAACTATGTGTTTTTAGGCATGGCCATGAGCGAAAAAATCGTACATCCACTCGTTACGACAGCAGGTGGTGAACTGACAGATATATGAGAGGGTGAAGTCAAGGTCAGTCTCATGTCCCAGATTTTCGTTCACTTCCCCAAGGTTTTCACAGTTCTCTGCAAGTTGCATTGCATCAAATGATCTAAACCATTACAGCAAACCTGAGCAAATAGGTAAAGATACCAAGACAGAAATGTATTATTCACATAAGTCTTTTTTGTATGTGCCTGTGTAGCTTCATAATCCTAAATAGGTGGTTGTGTGTGTTTTGCAAGAGAGAACAAAGATATGTTCTGCCTAGGTCGAGATAATGGGTGTAGTTGTGCTTGATTAGACATGGCCAGGAGCAATAAAATCGAAAATCCACTCATCACAGCAGCAGGCTCTGAACTGCTTGATGAGGTGTATGGGAGTGTAGTGTAGGTCAGTGTGAAGATGTTCAGAACATTCGTTCACTTCCCAGAAATTTTTGCAGTTTTTTATAGGCCGCTCTCAAACGATGCCGGCAGCCATTTATTTGCTAAACGTCATTTGACGCCGGCTGCCATGGATGGGTTAAAGTAATTGGACGATAGTTAGAGGGTTGGGAATGGTCACCCTTCTTTGAGACTGGCTGAATGAGAGCATACTTCCAGCAAGAAGCAAAGGTACAAGTCGATAGACAAAGGCGAAAGAGTTTACCTAGGCAGGGTGTAAGCACAGAAGCACATTTCTTGAGGACAACAGGAGGGACTCCATCAGGCCCATATTCCTTTGTTAGTATTCAGGCCAGTGATGGCAGAAAATACATCAGCTGAAGAAATTTTAATGTTAGCCATGAGAAAGTCTGAGGGGGGAAGTGATGGTGGAAAAGCATCAGAATTGTCTAAGGTGGTATGGGAGGAGAAAGTCTGTGGAAAGAGTTCCGCTTTCTCAGTAGAAGAAATAGCTATAGAGCCAGCAGAGTGGAAAAGGGAATTATGATGAGGTAAAGTTGTTTGTCAAGTTTTTGGCAATGTCCCAGAAGGAGCAGGAAGAATTTGAGTTGGAGAGTTAAGAGCATTTACTACAGATGAAATTAATTTTAGCAGAGCGAAGAACAGACTTAGCACAATTCCGGGGAGAAACATAAAAAAAAAAAAAAAATGTGATTCAGGGTTGGGTTTACTCTGGTACTTTTTATAGGCCCTCTCCTTGTTGTGGACAGCATTAGAACAAGCGTGATTAAACCAAGGCCTTCTTGGATTAGTCAAAGGATATGAGAAGAGAATGTATGATTCCATACCCGAGAGAATAAACTCCATAAAGCATTAGGTACACTCAGATGGCTCCCGGCAAGGGAAGAAATAATCACTCCAGGAAAAATCAAAGAAGTACTGCCTCAGGGCTTTGCAATCCACAGCTCTAAACTACCACAATCGATGTTTCTTTGGAGGGTCCACAGTCTGTACTGGAGCGATAGGATAGGTTTAGGTAACAAGGTTATAATCGGAGGAGCCCAACAGATAGGAAGGATTAACAGCATAAGCAGAAGGATTACTTGTAAGGAAGAGGTCAGTTATGTTGGAGCTCTCTCCAAGGTTGTCAGGGTTACAGGTACGGTGCTGTACAAGCTGCTCTAGGTCATTAAGGATAGAAAAGATGTAGACTTGTTCACCAGGTGGATCAGTGAAAGGAGAGGAGAGCCAAAGGTAGTGGTGAACATTGAAATCTCCTAGAATGTAGATTTCAGAGAAAGGAGGAATGGACAGAATGTGTTCCATCATAGAAGTAAGAGAGTCAAAGAAATTTTGATAGTAGAATTAGGGGATAAGTAAACAACGTAGACATAATAAGTCAAAGAATGGCAGGAAAGCCAAAGACAGAGAGCAGAGAATTCAGAAGAATCGAGTTCTGGAACATGAAAACAAAATAAGTTGTTGTATACATATACACAACAACCACCCTTGGCTTTGAAATGAGTATAGAGAAAGTAGGAGGATACAGAAAAGGGTTTGTTGTCAGTTCCCTCAGACAGCTGAGTCTCAGTCAGGAAGAGAAGGTGAGGTTTAGAGGAGGAGAGGTAATGCTCAACAGAGCAGAAGTTAAAGGAAAGGCCGTGATTGTTGCACAAATGAAGAAGGAGTGAGTCAGACATTGGTTCCAGGCATCTCGTTGAGCTGTCACCTGGAATTGGGCTAATGGTGGGAGCATTTATGGTCCCCCCACCCCCGGGGACTCCAATGCTTTTTTGAATACCGTCATTTTTATTTTGTTTTTAAATTGAAAAGGAAGTGTAGTGTGTGCTGTGCATGTAGTTTGGTGTTGACAGTTAGAGAAACTTGTATTGGAGAGCATGCTGGCCTACTCTCTGTGTTACTGAAACTCTGAAAAAGTTCAGCAAAGGGGGATGGTCTGGAACTAGTCCCGAGGACTGATGAAACGGAAGCTCCATCCTTCCCTGTCATCAGCTTTCCATCCACCTTGGGAATACTGCCCTGCTCGACTGGTGCTACAGTCTACTCCTCTTGGTGCTACTGTCAACTCCTTTTAATTATGGACTCCTGTTTCGTAAAATTCGCATACTTTTTTTTATATTTAACATGTATATATTGTCATCATAGTTCCTTCTCCCAATCTATTTCGTTGAAGTCCTTCTTTAGGTCATGATAGCTGCCCTTTGTATAGTTTAGCCCCTTTTTGTAATTTCCATTACCTCTAACTATATCATATGCTATCCTGAAATTGTAATCTAGTACTGCATGGTCCCTTTTTCTGAATGGGGGGTGACAGATTATATTGTCAGTTTATTTTCTTGTCTAGAGATCTAATAATGAGGGATCTTCTGGTCCTCCTTTTCTGATGTTATTCTCTACCTGTTGTGTCAGAATAAATTCCTGTAGAAGATCCTAAATCTTTTGATCTCAACAACTTTCATGGCTTTTACGTCTAGTGTATTCCAGTTTATATTTGTGTTAAAATCTCCCGTTAGTATAATTCTTTCAGATTTTGACTCCATTCTGTATAGTAGGGTTCTTAACCCGCGGCGTCCTGGGGACGTACTTCCACGTCCTCACGTTTTGTCACAGCCAATCCCGGGGACGTACTTCAACGTCCTGCAATTGCAAGGTTCATAATTTCCACAATTTTCAATTTTCGCAAGTCATTTTTGGTACGTATACACGTGACACCTTCCTCAACAAGATGCCAGGCAGAGACAATGCCTTACCCAGCATGACCTCCTCCCCCCCCCCTGCATGCCATTGTCTCAGCAATTCACCTGTTATCAGTGACCTGGCCAGTATAGTCATGTCATGCCACGGTACGAAATTCAGGGCCAGAGTGATTCCCCAATCAATGACAATGTGGAGGACAAACTTTACATAGCATTAGAGGAAGAAACAGTTAGGTAATGTGGCAAAAAAAGGTCAGGTATTAGTGAGTGAAACAATGCTTATAATGCCTATATTACTGCTTGAAAACCAATATACTCTTGTACTACATATAAATTCGTAACAGTAAATAAATAAATACCGTTTATGAGTGGTGTGAAATAGTTATCCTCCCATAAAACTCATTTTCTTTGGTGCCAGCCTGATAGAAAACCCAGTAAGGTAAGGAGGCTTTCCTACCTGTAATGAGTATTTTAAACCTCAGGTGAGCGATTTCTCTATGAATTTTCGATGTTTCTCACCAAAAGCGAAAGTTTTAGCAAAAAAAAAAGGGTCGAAAAATGGTCGGGATTGGGACGGGGCGGGTTAAACTCTGAATTGTCTTTTCTGCCAGGTCTTCATATCCACCTCTGTCCCACGTGTTTGTCTTGGGTGGCATATATAAATTTGCCACAATTATTATCCCTTCTGATGTACTAATCTCTACTGCAACTAATTCTACTTGTGAGGGAATGTCTGTTCCTTTCTATTTTACTTGGAGTATTTTCTCTGTTATTATCGTAACTACTACTTTTTTTTTTAATAATTTCTTTCTCCTCGCCAAATACTGTACTAATCCTGACTTAAAGAGTTGTTTGATATCCTTCAGTTTGTTTCTCTTTGACAAATAATATGAGGCTCATTTTCGTTTCCGTTTTCGTTTTTAAAGGCTCCAACATGCTTGCATGTGTCAGCCTTGGTCACCCAATGGCGGCTTTCCACGCTGCACGATCCATTGCAGCCCCCCTGTTCAGTCCCTTAACCCTGAAGTCACACCTAATGACCTCGTCCCATGTCTTTCTCGGTCTACCCCTTATAACCCCACCCCCAGTATTAACACTTCTCACCTTCCTCACCCAATTATCATCCCTCATCCTCTCCACATGGCCAAACCTTCTCAATCTACTTCTCCTTATCACAATACCAACACACTCCAATCCCATCCTACCTCTCAACTCTTCCATCGTAAACCCAGCCCCTCCAGGCTTTGGATGCAGGGACGCACTGCACATCCACCTAATCATGGTCATTCCTGTACGTCTTTTCTATGATATATTCTTTTATCTCTAAAAATTTGGATACCATTCCTTCTACATTTGGGTATATTCTATCTATCTATTGCCAGACGCCTTAATCCAGTAAGAGGTGGCCACAAACAAATCGCCTCCATGTCATTCTGTCCAACGCTATTTCACTGCCCTGCTCCCGGATCACACCTCCCTCTCTCATAAACCTCTCCACTCCGTCACCCTATATTATCCTTGGCCTCCCCCTCCCTCTCTCTCCCTCCACATCACTCACATACACTCTCCTCGTCAGTCTCTCACTCTCCATCATCTCCACATGACCACACCACAATGCTCCTTCTCTTCCTCATTTGTCAGTCTGTCTCTCCATGTCACTCCACATGCTCCTTTTAAATAAATCATTTCCATTGCTCGCACTCGTGACTTCTGTCCCTCCAACAAGGTCCAAGCTTCATCTCCATCTGTTAGTCTTGGTATCACGATCCTGTCATGTAGTAAATTTTTCACTTCCGTGCTCACTTCCTTGTTTCTCATCACTGCTTTCAAGGAACCAGCAACCTTTCTTCCTTGTTGTGCCTTTTCAAGCAGTTCACCCTCTAAACTTCAGTCCTTACAGATCACACTACCCAAGTGCTTAACCCCTACACCGCGGGCTGGTTTACCAATGACTTGCATGTCCCGCGGGGTTATTTGGGCTCTGACAGACTCTCAAAAAATATTTGCCAAAAATCAGTTATTAGTCCTAGAATAATAAAATTATATATGCTTATTGCACATACCTTCAGCTTTCTCCTGGAATGATTGTTGAGCCTTCGTCAGTTTCCGTAGGACTTGTGGAGACCTCTGAAGTAGGGTAACTAAGTCTCCACTTTACACTTCCCGACAACCTGTAATATGATTACCACAGCCAGATACAAACACTATAAACACTATTCTACCATTTTCAAGTAGTCTGGGATCCATACTAAAGAAAAAAACACTGTGAAAGCAATGGAAATTACGAGCACGTCTGATCGCCGCACTTGCGCTAGTTCGCTCTAGGCACTCTGTCATTTATTATTCATAAAACCCCTCACACTTTATATTTCTATTACTATATCACACTTATATATATCTGGAGTCTTTCTCCATAAGTTTCCTTCAGTCGTATTTTTTATTGTCACTGAAGTCATTCAATTTTTCAGTCAGTAAAATACGTAGAGAGCCACGGATTCACTCTCACTGTTATAACATAAATTATTTGTATTCATATTCTTATATTACTAATTACTTACATTACTATTTACATTTTCTATTCTATTTTCAATATTTACCCTTCTATTTTACTTACAATATGTTATTCACTCTCACTTTCAGTAAGATAAAACTATAATACACTGTTCAATCATATGAACTGAACATCCATTGCTTTCACCTGCTATTTACACATTATTTACACATTATTTCCAAATAATTCTGCTTCCACACTTGCACTGTTAGAACTGCTTCTGGCTGTGATAATCGAAGAAGCAGGTTACACAGAGGGGAACCTGGCATTCAGCGCACTGCCAAGAGGTGCGTTTATGCTCAGGTGTGCGGCGTGTGGTATGCACACATACCTGACACCTGTGAATCGCAGCCTTCCTTTTCCCTGTGGCAGGCATTATGCTCAAGTCTGTGCCGATCCATATACGCCCTCTGCTCAAGTCGGTCGGGAAGTGTAACTGGATGGCGCCTTGGAGTTGCTGCTTGCACCCTACCATATTTTTCCAGCAGCTGCTGGACACAAGTCCTGGCGAACAACCACAGGGAGAAGGACTTGGGTGGCTTTACCTTCATCTTGTACAGGATGAAGGCGTTCAGCATCGTCATATCTATGAGATGCAGAAAAACTTTCCTGTACCACCTAGTATTCTTCCTGAGGCAATCGATCTCACCAATCATCATGTCGGACTTGTCCACCAGCCGCATGTTGATATTATAGTCCAACACAGCATCAGGTTTCATCACAGGTTCGCCTGTCCTACGGTCGACCTTCCCACTGTCTCTCATCTCCCCCTTATGTACGGTGGTGAGCATGTGCACGACTCTCTTGTCATGCCACCGTATTGCCAGCATCTTCTCACACTTGTGTAGGTGCACGTCTCCTCGCTGCGAGTTTCCCGCCTCTGGGAATTTGGGGAAGTTGGCACGATTACTTTTCACAGTGCCGCAGGAGCCAATGCCGTGCTCAGAAAGGTATTTGGCAAGTTTCGGTGCTGTATAGTAGTTGTCTGTATACAGCACATGATTCCTACCAAAATACTTTTCTAGGAGCACTTTCACTACACAGCCTGAGAAGCCAAGGGGGTGAGTTTTATCGAGATCGACAGTGCTGGCTGAATATATGACGAAGTCAAGGATGTACCCCGTCTTACAGTCGCACAGTACAAAGAACTTAATTCCAAAGCGATGGCGTTTGCTTGGAATGAACTGAACAAACCGAAGACGTCCTCTGAACAAAACCAAGGATTCATCAATGACAACCTTCTGAAATGGGTGGAAGAATGACATGAACTTATCCTTCATTCTGTTCAGAATCTCCCGGATCTTCCAGAGTGGGTCGGTTTGGGAAGGTACATCATTATCGGCAAAGTGCAGGTTTCCCATGATGTTCCAGAAGCGATCTCTGGCCATGTACTTATTGAAGGTCGGTGAGGGTAGTAAGGGGTCCATGGACCAGTATTCTTCCAACTCATGCTTCTTGGAGTGTGGCATAAGAAGCATGAGGGCAAAGAACACATACAGCTCCTGCACTCCCAGCATGGTCCACTGTTGCATCTTGGCTGCACCTGTACCACTAGCAGCACGTTGTGATTTGAACCTGTTGGTCTCATCACATATGTGCTGCATGACTTCGTCATCTAGGAAGGCCAAAAGGTAGTCGACACACTCAGCATTTTCGTCCATGGTGAAGGCAGGCTGAACTCCTGACGAGCTCTCATCGAAAACCAGGTTTTCGGGGACAAAATCTGACCCTTCCGTCCACGCGAAGGCGTCCAGGATTCCCTGGCGTGGCGGTGGAGGGCTGGTGGTGGTGGTGGTGGTGGAGGTTGGCTGAGAGGGAGGCTTATCTCTGTCAAGGTCACTCTCACTGACCCTAGGTTGCCGTTCAGCACTAGCAGCCCTTACCCTACTAGCTACACTACTTTTCACTCTCTTAGATCTACCTCTACCTCTACGGCCGGCCTTCACTGTTGATGCTGGTGGTGACTCCGACGACGAAGACTCCGCAGATAACTCAGCCAATGATGATGACGAGATGAGTAAAGCGGGGCTTGGGGAACGGGGAGGTGAATGCACTCGTGACTCATGGCGGGCTGGGTCACGTGGGGGCATTGTTCTGGGGCTAACACGCCGCCTTTTCACTCTCTTCCCAAATTCTTGTCCTTCCTGCACTAAAGGCTCCTTTCCCTTGGAGCTAGACACTAATTCATTGGTAGAAGCACTTGTTGTCGCTGTTTCTGGCGCGATAACCTCACCCGGCTCATCACACGATTCACCCGAATTGTCAAAGTCACTGTCCATTATTATCATGGACAATTCTGCAAGTTCTCGTGCCACTGCAGTCACTGAGGCCTTTCCTGCTTGCCTCAACACTTTTCTTTGGCGTAGAGGTCACGGGGCCCTTTGCAATGGACGCAGAAGTGGCAGGAATGGCGGGGCGTGAGTGCGACATGTTGTCTCTGCAGTGGAGGACAAGGAACTAAATGCCGCGGCTTATCTGAGAAGGGAAGTGTTGACAATGACACTTTAGGCTGACTGCTGCTAACTTACAGGCTAATTTTTTATAGGTAGAAAATCTCGGCAATAAATAAAGAAATAGGTAGTTCCAGGTGAATGTAAATGTCAATTAGGAATCTCCCTTCCTTTCTGATATATATTTTTATTACAGACATCGATTACAAGGCATAAATCAAAGGGGAAATTACCGTGGTAATGTAGCGAATGAATGCACGTGAGGTTTTGTCAGGTGATAATTAGCCAATTTCTGGAGTATAACACTATCACTTACCTGCTTTTTTTTTGGTATATATTATTGGGTAAAAATATAGGGCATAGGGCTTATTTCAATGGATGAAATCTGTGGAAAAAGAAGGGGGAAATTTCCGTAGAGCAGCGCGGCGTGGGAGGTGAGAGGAGAGGGTAATGGAGGGCTGGTAGGGAGGGGAGTCACAAAGGGGGTAAATTATCTGAGAAGGGAAGGGTTGACAATGACACTTTAGGCTTACTGCTGCTAACTTACAGGCTAATTTTTTATAGGTAGAAAATCTCGGCAATAAATAAAGAAATAGGTTGTTCCAGGTGAATGTAAATATCAATTAGGATTCTCCATTCCTTTCTGATATATATTTTTATTACAGACATCGATTACAAGGCATAAATCAAAGGGGAAATTACCGTGGTAATGTAGTGAATGAATGCACGTGAGGTGTTGTCAGGTGATAATTAGCCAATTTCTGGAGTATAACACTATCACTTACCTGTTTTTTTTTGGTATATATTATTGGGTAAAAATATAGGGCATAGGGCTTATTTCAATGGATGAAATCTGTGGAAAGAGAAGGGGGAAATTTCCGTAGCGCAGCGCGGCGTGGGAGGTGAGAGGAGAGGGTAATGGAGGGCAGGTAGGGAGGGGAGTCACGAAGGGGGTAAAATAGCTAAAATGTCAACAATGGATGGGAGTACAGATGAGATTTGGAGTGCTGACTAGTGTTGGATATTGGCAGTACTGATAGATGATACAAGCCACCACTTGAGAGCCCGGGATAATTCAAAATAACACAGAATCACAAAAGTGACACCCCACGGTATGATCCATTGTAGCCGAGCGTCACGAAAGTGTCGCCCCGCGGTTAAGGGGTTAAACGTACTCACATTTTCCATTTCCTCCTCATCCAACCTCACTGTACAATTGCTGACTTCACTTCTCTCGAAGACAGTAACTTTACCCTTCCCTACATTCACCTTTATATTCTGTTTCTTACACACTCTCCCAAAGTCATTCACCATGCCTTGCAGCTCCCTTTTGTCTTCACTTAACAACGCAGTATCATCTGCAAACAACAGTACAGGGAGTTTCCAAACACTGCCCTCTCTCATTAGGGCCACTTCAACATCCACTGCCCTACCTTGTATCTCTTTTATAACCCAATCCATGTACAGACTGAACAACCAAGGAGACATGGCACATCCCTGTTTCAATCCAACCTTCAAATAGAAAAACTCACTCAGTTCACTATCCATACGCACTGCAGCCTTAGCACCCTCATACTTACTCGTCACGTCCTTCAACAACTTCCCATTTACTCCATATATTCTTAACACTTTCAACAATCCTTGTCTATCCATCCTGTCATGTACTTTCTCCTAATCCGTGAAGGCTGCATACAACTTCTTTTCCTTCTCTAGAAACTTTTACACTAAAGATCTAAAAATGAATATCTAATCTACACAACCTCCTCCCTCCCTAAAACCTCCCTGTTCTTCTCCAGCTAATTCCTCTGTTATTTCCCTAACTCTGTCAATAAGTACCCTACCATATACTTTTCCTATTACACTAAGAAGACAGATGCCGCTGTGATTACCACATGGTTCTTTTTCCCGTTTTCCTTTGAACCAGGGAATAATTATAACTGATTTCCAGTTCTCCAGGACTCTACCTTCCTCCCAAGCCAATTTGCACATTTTCCACATCCATTCTATTACTAACTCTCCCCCATGCTTCAGCATTGCACCGCACACTCCATCAGTTCCTGGGGCTTCCTCCATTTTCACTTTCTTCATTGCTTCCACAACTTTAAACCTTCTGATTTCTTCTTCTCTTCTCACATCCCTCAGTCTCCCACCAATTACCCAGCCACTTATTCTAGCGTTACTTTCATCCTCTCTATTAAAAAATTCCTCAAAATGTTCTCTTCATCTGCTCACCTTTTCTCCCTTCTCCACTAGTAATCTACCACTTTTATCTTTCACTCCCCGACTAACTTCTCTGACAGCCTGTCCTACTCTCTTTGCTTCTTTTTAGAACATTTTCTCAAACTCCCTCCACTTTACATTTAAATTCTTTCCAATTTCCTTATCCACTCTTTTCTTATTCTCTCTTACTAATCTTTTCACCTCAATTTCCTCTCCACACATAACTCTCTCTCCCGTCTTTCAACTTTGTCCACGTCCCTGTTTCTCATCCACTCACTATATGGAAACTTCTTTTGTGCCCCAGCCTGTCTCACCTCTTCATTCCACTATGCTGTTCCCTGCACCCCCTTTCAACTTCTCTTCACCCCACACACTACCTCATATGCTGCACAAGTTTCTTCTGTGAATATCTTGCACACACATTCCACATCCCCCATCTGCACTAATCCATATTTACCCAATCGCTCCTCCACTTCTCTCTTATATTATGTTTATTTTCCCATCTCTCGTAACCTTTCCACCCTCTATGTATGCACTACTTCCTCCTGTCCTTCCTTTCTTCTACATCTTGATTTCATTTGGACCTTGATTCTCACCACCATCAAGTGGTGATCATAAACTCCACCAAACTCTATATGCTCTTGCATCCATTACACACCTTATCCTATCATCCACACATACATAATCAATTATTGCCCTTCACTTAATCAGTTCACCACACACCATTCTCATCACTCGCCATGTATACCTATGGATCATTTTATGCCTGAAGAGGGTAATGACTCTCACCAACCTCCTCCTGGCACGAATGTTCACTTGAGCATTGCCATTCTCATCCATCTCCTCTGCCACACCCCGTTCACCAACTGCTCCATCCACCTTTACATTCCCTGCTTTTCCACTCATATCTCCAATCAAAGACACTCTATTTCTTTCAAACATTTTCTTTGAAACTTTTCCATGCATGCTTCCACATTTGTCCAGAACTCTTCTCTCACTCTGCTTGTACGAGCTTGCGTTGGCACACACACACTCACACACACACACACACATATTTGTAGTCCAACTTTCAGTCTTAACCACACAATCCTTGCACCAACAGATCCATACTCTCCTATACTCTCCTTCCATCTGTTACAACAATACACACTCCTTTTGCCCTCTCATTCTCACCTACTCTCGCAAATATACCCCATCCACACTCCCATTCTCTCACACTCTCACCTCTCCTTTTAGTTTCAGTTAATCTACATAAATCTACTTTCGCACCCTCAAACACCTGGACAATCTCTCTCTCTCTCTCTTTCACCTCATCATTTGGACCCTTTACATTCCATGTCGCGATCCATACCATGTCCTTTGTTCATTCCACTGAGCTCTATAGTATTGAGAGGCTACCTCCGCAGCAAGTGTCTAACTTTGGCCGGCACATAGACACACATGCACTCGTCACCTCAACAGTGATAATGCAATTGGATCACTGTTCTTAGCTTGCTGTTTCTGTTTCAGTTTTGCTTACATAAGCTAAGCAGTGGGCCATGGCACTGTGTTTTCTGAATTCATCAGCTGATTTCAAAAGATGCAGGCGCTGGTGGTGTAGATAAACAACATCAGCGCCGCCCTGGGCCCCTGGCGGTGGTTACGCAAACTACGTGGTGCTACCCATGAGAAACCCTCTCGATACCATAGAGCTCAGTGGTTCGGTCCTTAGTCATCACCTTTTGGTTAGTCCTGGTCCGAGGCTTCTTGAGTACATTAAGTTAGCTGTATTGTTCACATATTTGACATTGGTTGAGTCTATTATTTTCCTTTTATTTAGTTCCTGCTGTTTATGTGCCTTTTTTTTTTTTACTTCCAATCCCACTTCTAAAAAAAAAAAAAAAATACTTCTCACTTCATTTGATCTTATTCCCTTTTTTCCTTTAGTTATCCCCATTCCTCTTGAGTTAGGTACCTTTTTATCCACACTCCTTTGTACTCCTCTGATTCCTTAAGTTAGTATTTTTGATACATCTTCTACAGTGTTCACACTTTGGAGGGTCACTTTCAGGGGCCTTGACCTGTTTCTCTTATATTTCCCTAATCTTTTAAATTCCTCTCCATCTTTCTCACAGATTACATATGATACTACTTTCAATATGTTCATCATATTTAACATCTCTTTGTTATCTCTGGTGATTCTATCTATCTATTGCCAGATGCCACAATCCCATAAGGGGTGGCCATTTGACTTTGAGTTATTGGTTTTACGGGTAGGGGCACTAACCCTCCACCAACCCACTTGTTGACACGTAGGGAGCACGTATGGTTTGGTTATATGGTTACCAGCCAGCACTGTAAATGGTTTTTTGGCTTACAGGGAAACATTTGTCTTGTCACTTAATGTAAAGCCACCTGTAAAGGAAAGAAAAGCAATACGAAGTGACAGGAAAGATGGGAGAGATAGGAAGAGCCCATATTTCTTCTTCACCTTTACCAGTGATGCTATAGATCTGTTAATCCCAGCTGTTTCCTTTATCACCCTTGGGCTCTTCCCTATAATGTCTTTCATCTCTCTTGTCATGTCTTTTGCTTCAGCCTTGTTTTTTAGATCTTGACTTGTGTTGGTTACTTCAGCCCAAGTATTTTGTACTTCATCTGTGTACTTTCTCACCATTTCATTTACCTGAGTTATCATCTCATTAATGTCTCTACTTCGTTCTATTAGATCACCTGCTTTTCTAATTATGTCTTTATCGTCCTTTTACTCCTTCAAATCTCTTTCATGGGTGACTACTGTATTTCCCATTTCGTTCATTTTCTTCCTTAGAATGTTTTCCTCAGCTTGAAGCTCACTTTCGTTGCATCTTTTCTGTTAACCCGACCCATCCCAGCCACTTTTCAACCACTGACTCCCCACAATCCTGACCATTTTTGGAAAAAATTTTTTTTAGCTCAAACCTCCCCTTTTGGTGAGAAACATCGAAAATTCATAGAGAAATCGCTCACGTGAGGTTGAAAACACTCGATCCAGGTAGCAGTACCTCGTTACCTGACTGGGTTTTCTGACAGGCTGGCACCAAAGAAAACGAGTTCTATGGAAGGGTAACTATTTCACACCACTCATAAACGGTATTTATTTATTTACTTGGTACGAATTTATATGAAGTATGAGAGTATATTGGTTTTCAAACAGTAATATAGGCATTATAAGCATTGTTTCACTCACTAACTCATCACCATACCTGACCTTTTTTGTCACATTACCTGATCATCATTTCTCACTGTTTTTTCCTGTAATGCTATGTAAAGTTTGTCCTCCACATTGTCATTGATTGGGGAATCACTCTGGCCCTAAATTTCGTACTGTGGCATGACATGGCTTTACTGGCCAGGTCACTGATAACAGATGAATTACTGAGACAATGGCATGCAGGGGGGTTGAGGAGGTCATGAAGGGTAATGCATTGTCCCTGCCTGGCATCTTGTAGAAGAAGGTGTCCCGTGTATACGTACCAAATATCACTCGAGAAAATTGAAAATTGTGCAAATAGGGACCTTGCAATTGATTCGCGTTTACATACGTCGACAGGATTGGCAGTGACAAAACATGTGGACGTTAATTCACATCGGCGGGATGCCGTGGGTTAAATTCTTACCAGTTCCTCATTTTTTTTTTTTTTTGGTACAGTTCCCTCCTTATTTCATCCAATTCCAGTTTGAAAGTTTCTTCCAATTTCTTCACTTTCTTTGATAATTTATTAAATGTAACCAGTTCCACCAGGACTGTGCAATCATCAGTTTTGTTTATAAGGTTTCCCTTCCTTTTACCTAGTTACACTTTTTGAAAGAACGCCATGTTATAGAAATATTTTTTCCACTTACGCTTTAGCTTCTGTGTTCCGTCACTGTGGGAATTTACTCGGGGCTCGTCTGTTTACACGACACAGTGCCTGTCATCTGCTAACATAGCAAACTCCTCAGGGCTCTGACCACTTGATATACTTCCTTTGGAAATATATAAAGAGAGAGAGAGAAAGAGAGAGAGAGAGAGAGAGAGAGAGTGTGTGTGTGTGTGTGTGTGTGTGTGTGTGTGTGTGTGGTCCCGAAATATCTCTAAAAGTTGTGGGAGAATTTTTACCAAACCATGATGAAACAGTAATTATGTGTATAGGCAGAAATGATTAACTTTTGGCTAGGGTTTGATCAAAGGCACCTGAATACCATCCTCCATACATCTAACTGCATTTTGGCCAATATCTCAGCAATAGATAAAGATATTTTCTTAAAATTTGGCTTATACGTAGCTTGTACCTTAGCAATTATATTTTGCCGGTGATCAGCATTTGGCCCCCGAATGCATTTGTTTTTCATTTAACTAAAAGTTTAAACAGCCTTCAAACGGGATTTCTAACTTTAATCCAGTAGAAACCATTGTCACCCTGGGGTGACGTTTTGGTGCATTTTCAAAACATAATTATGGAGGGAACAGGCTGGGTCCTATGATCTTTGGTACTATGACCTGATAGGTAATGGCAGTAAGCTAAGAACCTTCCTCACAAAATCCCACCTGCAGCAATGCAGGGTTTTTAAGGGTTATGTGTAGCTGCAGAGTATGTAACCCATCTTTCATGACATTCTTTAGATGCTGCAGCAAAATTCTGTTATCATTTGCGGGAAGATAACCTGACATACCTCGTCATATAATAGCTGCTCCACAGAGGAACTGTTCAGGTGTTTGAGCAAACTGGGAGGAACTTCATCTGCTCGTGTCTGAGTTTTACCTTCTGTGTTTGCCTTCAGGAGACAATGGTCAGAAACAAGACTCTTCCTGCTCTAAGAAGATATACAGTCCTCCACTGACCAGCTATTATGGACTTGTACTCGAGGTGTCTGTCCTCTACTTTGCTGTACCGTCTGGTCTCTCTTTCAGGCTGTGGCTGTTCAATTACACCTGGGGAGGAGTTACATATTCTGTTTTCTTAATCTATCCCCCCCTCCATGCCTCGCTGTGCTTTGACTGCTTCATTCATCAGGTTTCTTTGCCATTTGTTCTAGGCGATGTAAATGGGTATCATGCTGTGTGGGGTGAAAGTAAATGTAACACTTTTGGTGATCTCATGGCATCTTTGGCTGAGGATTTAGATCTGGTTCCTCTGAGCGTGGGAGACCTGACGCATTTTCGAACTTGTATTCTATCTGTTCTTGATCTTACATTGGTATCCCATGATTCTTTGCTGAACTTTTCACGTGAGATTTTGACTTACTTGAATGGTATTGATCATTACCCTATTGTGGTAAAAGCATGCAACTCTGTGCTGGTGATGCGTGTCCCTCCCTGGTGTTTGGGTTCTGCTGACTGGGGAGAGTTTGCAGAACACTGTAGTCTCGACTGTAGTGTTCCACACATTCAAAGGGCTATTGATGCAGAACAGTTTTTCACAACTACTGTATATCAGGCTGGCCTTTCCTCAATTTCACGAATGCCTGGAAAATTTTGCAGGTG
This sequence comes from Coenobita brevimanus, assembly GCF_032717465.1. Lineage (NCBI taxonomy): Eukaryota > Metazoa > Arthropoda > Malacostraca > Decapoda > Coenobitidae > Coenobita > Coenobita brevimanus. The sequence goes on from NC_136986.1 coordinate 24,840,097, forward strand.
ACCTGTGACCTGGTGGGATAAGGAGTGTGCTTTAGGTAGGTGTGTCCACAAAGCTGCTTCTAGGAACCTTAGGAAAAATAAAGATGTCTTCTTTTAAATTCAGTTTCAGAAAGCTCGTGCCTGTTATCAGTGTTATCAGTGGATTCTGAAGAACTCGCATCAAACCTTGTGGAGATCCTATGTCTCCTCAGCCAACGTATCCACTTCTATACTATTGGTCCGGATGAAGGTGATGGAAAAACGGGTAAGTGTTTTTTTTTTTTTTTTTAAGCGAGGAAGAAGGAATCAAAGGCCGAGCCTGTATGAACGTTCCTTCCAAGAAAAAAACAAAAACAATACAAAAGACAGCCAAATTCAAGATCCATTCATTTTGAGATGCCTGGACACACTGCGTTTGTAAGACTGGAGATCACAGGAAGCAGGAAATACAGACAGAGGGAGACAGTTCCAGAGCTGACCTGATTGCATAAATGAAGGATTGGGAATAACGGTTAACTCTTGCATTAGAGAGTTGGACAGAAAAAGGATGAGAGTTTGTTATTAGACGGGTGCTACACCCCCGTCGTAGATGTGGAGGGATGCAAGCAGACAGTTCAAAGGAGCAGTGACACTTTAAGTAACGAAAGAAAAGAGATAAAGAGGCAACACTGCAGCGAAGAGACAGAGGTTGAAGGAAGCCAGTAGGAAGAGGAGAGTTGATGAGACGAATAGCCTTTGACTCCACCCTATTGAGAAGAGCTGTATGTGGGGAGCCTCCCCACACATGAGAGTTGTACTCTAAACAGGGGCGAATAAATCGCGTGTAAAAAGTCAGCAACTGTGCAGGGGTAAAGAAGGCAAGGAGCCAGCTTAGCACACCTAATCTCCTGGAAGCAGATTTTACAAGAAATGCAATATGATCTTTCCAAGATAAGTCCAGAGTGAATGAAACCCCAAGCATGTTCAAGGATGATACACGATTGAGCTGGATATTATTAAACATTAGTGGGTATTCCTGTGGAAGATTTTGAAGGGTTGATATGTGTAAAAACTGAGTCTTTGATTTATTAAAAACAACAAGATTATTTTTACCCCATTCAGAGATATGAGCCAAGTCAGACTTTAGGTGTGCCATAGCCTCATCCATTGTTTGTTGAAGTAACTGCTTAGATGGACGTTGTGGGAACCGAATGGAAAGGTGAAGGGTGGAATCATCAGCATACGAGTGGATAGAGTTAGATGTACAGCTCAGAAGATCATTGAGAATAAAAGGAAGAGAGTTACTGATATGACAGAGCCCTGAGGAACACCACTGTTGATAGATCTAGGAGAAGAACGATGGCCGTCTACAACAGCAGCTATAGAACAACCGGAAACGAAGCTATAGATAAAAACACAGATTGAAGGATAGAAACCGTAACGATGGCCGTCTACAACAGCAGCTATAGAACAACCGGAAACGAAGCTATAGATAAAAACACAGATCGAAGGATAGAAACCGTAAGAGGGCAATTTGGAAATGAAAGATTTATGCCAGACTCGATTGAAAGCCTTTGAGATGTCAAGTACAATGGCAAAGCTTTCGCCAAAGTCCCAAAACGAGGATGACCAGGAGTTTGAAATGCAGGTGAGAAGATCGCCAGTGGAGTGTCCATGATGGAACCCATACTGACAATCAGAAAGAAGGTTGTGATAGGAAAGATTCTTTAAAATTGTTCTATTAAGACTACACTCGAAAACTTTTGAGACACAGAAGATAAAGTAATTGGACGATAGTCAGAGAGTTGGGAATGGTCACCCTTCTTTGGGACTGGCTGAATGAGAGCAAACTTCCAGCAAGAAGGAAAGGTACAAGTTGAAAGACAAAGTGAAAGAGTTTAACTAGGCAGGGTGTAAGCACAGAAGCACAGTTCTTGAGGACAACAGGAGGGACTCCATCAGGCCCATATGCCTTTTTAGTATTGAGGTTAGTGATCGCAGAAAATACATCAGCTGAAGAAATTTTAATGTCAGCCATGAGGAAATCAGAAGGGGGAAATGATAGAGGAACAGCACTGGAGTCGTCTAAAGTGGAACTGGAGGAGAAAGTCTGAGCGACGAGATCTGCTTTATCAGTAGAAGAAATAGCTACAGAGCAATCAGAGTAGAAAAGAAGAGGGAAGGATGATGAGGTAAAGTTGTTTGAAAGGTTTTTGGCAAAGTACCAGAAGGAGAGGGAAGAATTCGAGTTGGAAAGTTGAGAGCATTTAGTACGGATGAAATAATTTTGAGCAGAGTGAAGAACAGACTTAGCACAATTTCAGACAGAAATGCAAAAAATATGTGTTTCAAGGGTGGGTTGGCTCAAGTACCTTTTATAGGCCCTCTCGTTGTTGTGGACAGCATTAGAACAAGCATGATTAACCCCTTAACCACAAGGCATCGCTTTCGTGATGCTTGGGAGCAAGGGATCACACCGCGGGGCATCACTTTTGTGATTCTGTGTTATTTTGAATTCGCCCGGGCTTTCATGTGGTGACTTGTATCATCTATCAGTACTGCCAATGTCCAACACTAGTCAGCACTCCTAATCTCATCTGTGCTCCCATTCATTGTTGACAATTTAGCCATTTCTCCCCGTTCTTGACTCCCCTCCCTACCTCCCTTCCATTACCCTCTCCTTTCGCCTGCCCGGCTGTGCTACGCTAAGTAAATCTTCCCTGGATTTTTCCACTGATCTCATCCATTGAAATAAGCCCTATGCCCTATCATTATACCAAATAATATATACAAAAAAGAAATAAGGTAAGTGAGAGCTCCATACACCTGGAATTGGCTAATTATCACCTGACAACACCTCACGTGCACTCATTCGCTAATTTTCGCTGTTTATTTCCCCTTGAAATATGCCGTATAATCAATTCTCATAATAAAAATATATATAAGAAAGGAAGGGAGAAGCCTAAATGATATTTACATTCACCTGGAACTACCCAATTATTGCAGGCCACCACACTGTATTCTTTGCTAAGTAAATCTTCCCTGGAATTTTCCATTGATTTCATCCATTGAAATAAGACCTATGCCCTATTATTATACCAAATAATATATACAAAAAAGAAATAAGGTAAGTGATAGTGCCATACTCGTGGAATTGGCTAATTATCACCTGACAACACCTCACGTGCACTCGTTCCCTAATTTTCGCTGCTTATTTCCTCTTGAAATATGCCGTATAATCTATTCTCGTTATAAAAATATATACAGGGAGGGAAGGGAGAAGACTAAGTGATATTTACATTCACCTGGAACTACCTAATTTATAATGTATTGTCTAGATTTCCTGCCAATCATGTCATAGCTATATATTAGTAGCTCTCACGAGACTGACGTTGGCAGTAATGCTTTCTCCCTAGGTAAGCCACCCCCCGGCCCATCAGCATCAGTTTACTGTCGTCTTTCAAGGTGAAAGTATGTCAGATTCGCTCCTGCTACCTTCCGCCGCTTTTTAGCCCCATGCAAAGGGCCTTGTGACCTCTACCCCCTACTAAACCTCATGTGGAAAGAGGTAAAGGGCTGACAATTGATAGAGAGTGACTACGATCTTTCTGGTGAGTAAAACAGTGCAATTGATATTGTAAATAATGTGTAAACAGCAAGTGAAAGCAATGAATGTAAATATAAGTGAACAGTGGAAAAAAGTTTTACAAGTTACTCCAAGTGAGTGCCTAACAGTGTAAATAAAATAGAAATGTAAATAATGTAAATAAAATAGAGAACGTAAATAGAAATGTAAATGAGTAGTATTATAAGAATACGAGTATATATACTAGGAGTAATGAAAGTGAAAGTTTCACTCTAGCATGTATGAATACTATGAGTTATGAGAGTGAAGGTGAAAGTGAGATTCACTCTCAACGCTAGTATACAGGACGAGAAAGTGAATACTACGTATTTTACTGAAAGAGAAACTGAATCCCTACAGTGACAATAAACTACTATTACTGAAGGAAACTTATGGATAAAGACTGTAGATATATATAAGTGTTATATAGTAACAGAAATATAAACTGTCAGCATTTTTATAAATAATAAATGACAGAACACCAGCGGCGAAAGATGTCAAGTGGGAAGGTCATACGTCCTCGTAATTTTCATTGCTTTCACAGTGTTTTTTTTTTTTTGGAGTATGGATTCCAAACTATTTGAGAATCATAGAATAGTGTTTCTAGTGATACTATCAGGCTGTGGTAATCATATTACGGTTTGTTGGGAAGTGTAAAGTGGAGATTTCGTTACCCAAATTCAGAGGTCTCCACAAGTCCTACGGTACTCGACGAAGGCTCAACAAACATCCCAGGAGAAAGCTGAAGGTATGTGTCACAAGCGTATGTAATTCTAATATTCTAGGAATAATAACTGATTTTTGGCAAATATTTTTAGAGAGTCTGTCGGAGCCCGAATATGCCCCCCGGGACATGCTAGACAGAGCAAAACAAGCCCGCGGTTAAGGGGTTAAACCAAGGCTTTCTTGCATTAGTCAAAGGATATGGGAAAGAAATGTATGCTTCCATGCCCGAGACAATAACCTCCGTAATGCGCAAGGCACACTCAGATGGCTTCCAGCCATGGAAGCAATAATCGTTCCAGGGAAAATCAAATAAGTACTGCCTGAGGGCCTCCCAATCAGCAGCCCTAAAGTGCCACAGACAACGTTCCTTTGGAGGGTCCATGGGCCGTACTGGAGGGATAGGACAGGTTAAGGTAACAAGGTTATGATTGGAGGAGCCCAACTGAGAAAAAAGATTAACAGTGCAAGCAGAAGGATTAGTTGTCAGGAAGAGCTCAAGTATATTGGAGCCCTCTCCGATGCAGTCAGGGATACGGGTAGGGTGCTGTACAAGCTGCTCTAGGTTATTAAGGATTGAAAAGATGAAGGGTTGTTCTCCAGGTGCTTAAAATTCGGGAATCTGCTATATCCGACTCCTCTGAAGAAACTTCAGCCCTGGCAGAACATTTTTACAATATTTTTCGTTCAGATCCCTCCAAGCCATTTAGCTTATTCCGGTGTCAACAGGAAAGGTGAGGTATTTTATTTATGTGTACTAAATCGGAACCTTATTTTTTTTTTTTTTTTTTTTGCCATCTGCGAACTCAGGGCTACTCTCCAGCAGTGTAATGACTGCTCTTGCACCTAATGACATTCCATATGCTATGATTTACCATTTTGTCGTACGATTCTTTGTTTTTATTGATAATTTATAAGAGGATAAGGGATGAAGATGAAGTATTCACTGACTGGGGGATTGGTCTAGTTTTTCCATTTCCTAAGCCACTTAAAAACTACATTTTTGATGAGTCTAACTATAGTCCCATTTGTTTGACTCCTGTATGCTAACTGTTAGAGAAGATGGTTAGTGGGAGGCTAGTTCAGTAACTAAAGAAGATGTTTCTTCTCTCTGTCACATAGAGGGTTTCATTGGACGAGATGTACATTGGACTACCTCATAGGATGTGAGTCAGCGGTCTGTGAGGCTTTTGCATCTGGACATCGTCTTGCAGCTTTGTTCCTTGACCTGGAAAAGGCATACGATATGGCATGGCACCATTAATTAACTTCACAGTTTGGGGCTGCATAGCCATCTGCCATTGTTCTTTAGTGACTTCTAGTTGAACCTCAGGTTTCAGGTCCATGTGCTTTCCTCACTCTGTCCTACGAGTTCAAGCGGAAGGTGTTCCACAGAGGAGTGTGTTAAGTGTTCCTTTACTTGCTGTTGCCATCAATGACATAGTTGATTCCCTGCCATAGAGGGTGTCTTCTTCCTTTTATGTGGATGACCTAGTGATATGGTTTGCTGGTTCCTAGTTGTTTGCCATTGAAAGGAGGATGCAGGTGGTGCTGGAAAGGGTCGCCAGCTGGGCACACTGGAGAAATTTCCGTTCTTCTTCAAGCATGGGGGTGGCAATCCACTTTTATAGATTAAAGGGGCTGGCACTTGCCACAGTACATGGAGAAGACTAAGTTTCTTGGTGTAACGTTTGACTGTTGTCGGAAATTTAGGAATAATTCCTCCCATTTTCTATTTTAGTTGGTGATGGGCAGTCGTATTTTGGAAGTATAATGTATTATACGTAACCTAGGGTGATGGGTATATAGGATTACGTATATTTATACTATGGTTCATAATTTAGTCTTTTTCCCACCCAAGGATGGAATGTGCACATATGCATTTTTAGTTATTTGATTGGTGGATCGCCTCTGTTCTTCTCTCCAGAGGTCTAAGTTTTAGTCTCGGCTAGGCCTCGGTCAATTACGAGTCTCGAGACCTCAGTTGCTCGGGCTCTCGCCCACGCTCTCAGTCCTAATTCATTGAGTCTTAGTCTCAGATGATCTCGAGTGGAGTCAGGGGCAGTCCCAGTCATGCCTTAGTCACGCTTGGAAGTAGTCTAACCACTCTCGTGGTATTGAGAGAGAATTCGGTTGGGACAGACTGGACTGATTAATTAATTTACGACAGTGCTTCCTCCTAGATGGGAATGAACATTATCAATTCACTTTAATTTATAAATAGTGTAAATAGTAATGCTTACGTAAAAAGTACGTATTTGGTCCAGGCCGTAACCTCCAGTAATCCGCCAAGCACTAGCAACAAGCAACATCTTCAACAACTCCGACCATATGGCAACAACCTACAAGCCTCTCCATTGCTACTCTTAAGCTAAGTAACTAAATGACCCTTAGTGGCGAAAGACTGGGCGAATAATATTTCACCAGGGTTTCCAGCTTTTATTTGAGGATCCTTAAATAATTTAAGATCGTTTAGTTGCTTAGTAGGGAACACAACCTACACGTCATTACGATCCAGGTGAGTCCTGGGAGTAAGACATATATATCCAGACAAATTATGTAGTGTTGTAGGCCTATTTTTGTCTTGTTTAGTGCAAGTGATTAGCCAGTTAAATATTTACGACACTACCGGGGGTATATTCTAAATTTTTCTAATTTTTCCCCCACAAAGTGGTCCTTCGAACCGGATTGTTAACACTCCAACATGGCGACTGCTCTGGAATTAAATTATTATCGGGTGACTTATATAGGCCACTCTCTGGTCACCTGTGACACCTTGATGTCTGTGCCTTCACCATGGCCCTTGGTGACCATGGAGATGATCAGAGTAGGGGGTGCCAGAGCAGACAAGTTTTTTGAGTACGAGGAATTTGCAGAAGTACTTAGACCTGGCTATAATTTGGTTATAGTCATGTTGGGGGGAAACGATATTAATGAGTCAACTGACGTGCAGGACTTAGTGGCTACACTATTACAAATTCATGAGGCTATAGAAGATGCAGGTGTTAAATGTGTGATGTGCACTGTAGAAAAGAGGGAATATCCACATAATCATCCTCGATATGTGGATCCCATTGTTTACAATAAGATCATGAATGCGGTTAATAAGAAAATAAGCAAGGAACTAAAAGGGAAAATTATTTTGCTTGGTGGTAAGACCTATCCTCTGGAGGTACGAGTCATGGACCAAATTCACCCTACTTGGGAAGGAAGAAGTAGAATTTGGGCCAAGGTGCGAGGGGCTATTAAATTTCATTATGATCAGTGGGTTGCTAACACAAACTAAATATGGATTAATTTTGTAGTAACCCCTAGAAGGCTTTAATTTGTAATCTAAATTTAATTGTACTATTAATTTAGTTGTTCAGATGTATGTATCATTCTTAGTATTGCTGTTTGATGCTGAATTCTTCTATGTACATTTAGTTAATTTAATTCTAGTGGTTTCATTGCCGTAGGCTACATTTAGTGATTCTATTAATTTTGATTTTCAGACTTGGTTCAATATGTCCTTGTCAAGGAGGATTGCAGGCCATAAGGCCTATGTCACCACTCTCAGTGGTAAAGTAAATGATGAATTCCAATCCTCTGACAAAGACTATACTAAACTTAAGGCCTGGAGCCAGCAATTACAGAACCAGCTGACTGTCATGGGAACACTTTATGATTCTTTATTGGAAGCCACAAAGGACGATGATGAATTTAATGAAATTTTTATAGCTAAGACTAACGAAGAGAGAATTTGCCTACTAATAGCTCAAATTAATGCCTCTCTGAAAAGTGAGTCTACCCATTTAACTTGTCCAAGGGCTGAGTCGAAGCTGCCCACACTTAAACTACCCGAGTTTGATGGCACTTCGGCTAATTGGAATTCCTTCTGGGATCAATTTGTTGCCAGTATTGATTCCAGAAAAGATCTTAGTCCAGTAGACAAATTAAATTATTTAAGAGGAGTGTTAAAAGGTGACGTGAAGAAACTCATCGATGGTTTCAGTATAGAAAGTGATGGATATAGCAGTGCAGTGCAGCTACTTAAGGCAACTTTTGATAATCCTAAGAGAAAACAGCACGAACTTGCAATGCGACTGCTACACCTTAAAACTCCTATTCATACTTGTAATTCCTTGGCCGAATTTAGGGCTAATCTAGAATGCACCCTTAGGAAATTGGAAAAAATGGGGTGTGATTTAAGTAGTTCCAGTTGGCTTATCTCTCCACTAGTAATGAAAAAGTTACCCAGTAAAACTATTGAGAGAATCCAGCATGTAACAAATGAAGATTATCCCCAGCTACAGGAAATTAGGGACTCATTATTAGAAGTTATTCATCATTTAGAGTCCAAAGGGCCTGAAGCTAAATCAGATTCCAGTACTAAAGGTGCTTTAACTAAAGAGAAGCCTGATGAAGTCAAATTATCTCCTAAATCAATTCCTAAGATTTACCACACTTCAGAACAAGTATCTTCACCCACATCCCCCAAGAATGCTCAGTCACAAACCTCTGCATCGGCTAGTCAGCAGCCAGCTCAGCAGCTGAAGTGTATTTTGTGTGATGGAGCACATCTGTCCAAGAGATGTGAGGCGTATTCAGGTCGTTCTACTCGTGTAGAAAGACTCGAACAGATAGGACGGTGTGGTAGATGTACTTGTAGGCACAAGACTGATCAATGTAACTTCAATTTGAAAAGATGTGACCTTTGTAAAAAGGGGTTTCATCACAATGTCTTGTGTGATAAGCTGAATACACTTAATTCACAAATTTGCTCAGTCACTCCAACAAATCAACATACCATCTCAACTGCTTTACCGGTTGGAGCTGTTCATATTATTAAGAATAAATCTCAAATTAAAGCAAAAGTTCTTTATGACCAAGGATCACAGAGGACATTCATTTCTCAGGACCTAGTAAACAAGCTTAAATTAAAGCCTAGTGGTACGATTAATTTACAGCTGTCCGGCTTCATTAGTGAAGATCAGAGAAGAGAATATCAGCTAGTTAAGATTACTGTTAAAGCTGGCAGGAAGTACACTAGACTAGAGGCTGTGTTTAGAGACACATTACCTAACAACATAAGAACAGATGGTCTAGAGAAGTGTTTGACCTATTTGAAAGATCAACAAATTAAAGTATCTGATCCTGGTTTGACTGATCACATAGATAAAATAGATCTCCTTATTGGTTCTGATTTCTATTCTAAATTAGTTTATGGTCTCATTAAATTCAAGGGCATAAATTTCCTAAAAGTACAAGGAAGATTAGTTGTATATGGCAATATTCCTGACAAGTTTGTAAGTACAAGGAAAGCAATTCAGGTTGCTATGGTAACGAACATATGCTTGCAGCCCTCACTAAATTCAGAAGAGCCTGACATTTCCAATTTGTGGAAAATGGATAGCATTGGCATTAAACCTGAACAGGTAACTCACGAAGAAGCTTTTGTGCTTGAAAATTATAAAAAGACTGTTCAATACTATGATGACCAATATTGGGTAAAACTTCCTTGGAAAGTCAATCGACCTAGTTTGCCCACAAATTATAAATTAGCTCTTAATCGCCTAAATTCAAATTTAAAGAGACTTAAAGGTGAAGGAGATTTACTAGATAAATATGATCAGTTAATCAAGAGTCATTTAGAAAAGGGGTTTATCGAGGAAGTTAAGCAGGCACAGGTTGGACAAAATACTCATTATATTCCTCATTTGGCAGTAATGAGAGACAGTAAGACTGCACCTGTGCGAATAGTATTTGATTGTAGTGCCAAATTAGGCTCCCACACTAACAGCTTGAACGATTGTTTGTACACTGGTCCAACTCTAACCAAAAATCTATTAGATGTGCTGCTAAAATTCAGAACTAACGAATATGCCTTTACAGCAGACATCAGCAAAGCTTCTTTACGGATAGGACTTCAAGAAGAAGACAGGGATTTCACCAGATTTTTGTGGCCAAGTAATCCTCATGATGATAACAGTTCTCTGGTAACTTACAGATTTAAATCAGTCCTTTTTGGAGCCACTAGCTCGCCCTTCTTGTTGCAAATGATGCTAAATTATCACTTAGAGCAGCAAAAAGAAAAAATAGAAGTGGCTAACCAAATTAAAGATTCGCTATATATGGACAATCTTCAGGGGACTGTAAATACTGAGGAGGATCTAAAGAAATTTCATCTGATACCCAACAAGATTATGCAAGAGGCTAACATGCCATTGCAGGAGTGGACATCTAACTCCACTGAAATAAATTCTGATTCTGAAGTCTGTAATAAAATATTAGGATTGTGGTGGGATCCAGACATTGATGTCCTTAATGTAAAAAATGTAGAGTGGGATACAGTTGATAGCAAAAGATCTTTATTAAGTAACATTAGTAAAATTTTTGATCCCCTAGGACTAACTTCTCCCCTAACTATTCCTTTAAAAATTCTAATTCAACAAACATGGACCAGAAAACTAGGCTGGGATGACCCTTTACCTACGGACTTGCTGGAGAGTTGGGAAACCCTCTCAAAAGAATGCAACAACCTAGCAAGTGTTAAATTTCCGAGAATGGTGGGAAAAGAAGGTTCTTCCTATGATTTACATCTGTTTTGTGATGCTTCACCCAAGGCTTATGGAGTAGTTTCTTACATTAGTAATTATGAGGATGTTCCTATAATTTTATCTTCTAAGGCAAGAGTAGCTCCTCTAAAAGGTAAAACTTTACCTCAGTTAGAACTAACAGCCATGTCTGTAGCAGTCCATTTTGGGGTGTATATCAGGAAGACCTTAAGTAATATAAAGATTAATACCACCTATATATGGTCAGACAGTGAAGTAGCCCTTCAATGGGTAGTGAACAATAAAAGTAACATCTTGTATGTCAAAAATCGAGTACAGGATATGAGAGATGCTGATCCTGACTGTTATTTTCTCCATCTCACAACTAAAGATAACCCAGCTGATTTGTTAACTAGAGGCCTAACTTACGATAAATTTATAAATAGTGACTCCTGGTTTCATGGTCCGAAATGGTTGAATAATAAAGATCTTTGACCAGAACAGAAATTTAAGACGAAGATGGAGCCTAATGCGCTGACTGTCCTAGAAGTTCAGGAAAAAGAACTTGAACCCTTGTTTGATCCGGAAAGAGCTGGTAGTTGGAAGAAGTTAATAAAGATCACCAGTTTGGTTTTCCAATTTTTGCAAAAGATTAGGGGGAACAAAACTCTAAACCTAATGAAACCCCAACAATATTGGTTGCTATACTTACAGAAGAGTAGCTTCCCCGAAGTTTACCAATATTTTCAGAAACCACTTGTAACAAGGATGCCAGATTTGGTTAAGAGTTTAAACTTATTTGAGCACAATGATTTGATCAGATGTAGTGGCAGGCTGGACCAAGCTGGTCTCCCCTTTCACACTAAATTTCCACTGTTCTTGCCTAGACAGCAACATTTGACGAAATTATTGGTCCTATATGCTCATGAAACCACTTTGCATGGTGGTGTTTCTGATACATTGTGCAAATTGCGAGAAAACTTCTGGATCCCTAAAGGCTGACATGTTGTGAAATCTACAATTAAATCCTGCTATACATGTAAGAGGTTAGAAGGACGACCGTATCATTATCCTTCACCACCACCCTTACCTAAAGAGCGGGTGGAAGAAGCTAGACCCTTTGAAATAATCGGTTTAGATTATACAGGCTATATGGAAGTCTTGAAACCAGACACCCTACAAGAGCAAAAGGTGTATGTGGTACTGTTTACTTGCGCTGTCACCAGGGCAGTTCACTTGGAGTTGTTCACAAATTTAACTGCCGAAACTTTTTTGAATGCTTTTAGGAGATTTGTGTCGAGAAGATCTTGCCCGAAATTAATTATCAGTGACAACACTTCTAATTTTAAATTAGGATCCGAACTTCTACATCAGGTCCTGCAGAGTGCGGAAGTCCAAGATGAATTCACCAGCAGAGAATGTGAGTGGAAATTCATACCGCCGAGAGCTCCATGGTTCGGTGGTTTCTATGAGAGACTAATAGGCATAGTAAAAGGGTGTCTTAACCTGCCCCATCCCGTCGACGTATGGGTACGTTGCAACAACTTGCATTTGCCAGTCCCGGCGACGTACCAGTACGTCGTGCAATTGCAAGGTCCCTAATTTGCACAATTTTCAATTTTCCCACGTGATTTTTCGTATGTACACACGGGACACCTTCCTCTATTCCTCTACAAGATGCCAAGCAGGGACAATGCCTTACATCGCATAACCTACCCCCTCCCCCCCTCACGCCATTGTCTTGGCAAAGGACCTGTTACCAGTGACCTGGCTAATAAAGATATTCAGGACCAGAGTGATTCCCCAATCAATGACAATGTGGAGGACAAATGTTTACATAGCATTAGAAGAAGAAACAGTCAGAAATAATGATCAGGTAATGTGGCAAAAAAAGGTCAGGTATGGTGATTAGTTAGTGAGTGAAACAATGCTTATAATGCCTTTATTACTGCTTGAAAACCAATATACTCTCATACTACATATACATTTGTACCAAGTAAATAAATAAATACTGTTTTTGAGTGGATAAAATAGTTACCATCCCATAGAACTCGTTTTCTTTGGTGCCAGCATGTTAGAAATCCCAGTCAGGTAAGGAGGAACTCCTACCTGGATTGGGTATTTTAAACCTCAGGTGAGCGATTTCTCTATGAATTTTCGATGTTTCTCACCAAAAGCGAAGGTTTTAGCCAAAAAAAAAATTTTTGAAAATACCTCGGGACTGGGGGACGTCAGAGGTGCGGAAAACCTCGGGACATGACGGGTTAAAAAGGTATTATTCAGAAAACCAGTAAACATGGATGATTTACACACTATAATTACGGAAGTGGAATGCCGTGTTAACAACCGCCCCTTAACGTATGTCCTTAACAGCCTCGATGAGCCAGAAGCCCTCACTCCTTCTCATTTATGGATATCGATTGGACTCCTTGCCTGCAATAACTATGGCACCCTATGATTTGGATCCCTCTTACGTTGAAGCTGATAAATTGAACACTAAGTACCATCAGTTATCCAAATTGATTAACAAATGGCAGGATTCATGGAAAACTCGATATTTGTCATCCCTTCTCGATAGACATGTACGCCAAAAGTCGGCTAATGAAATGGATGTTGATATTAAGGAGGCGAATGTAGTGTTAATTCACACTGATAAGTCAAGGAATAGTTGGCCATTGGGGAAAGTTATTGAATGCTATCCGGATAAGCAAGGGATAGTTCGTACAGTGAAGTTAAAGACGGCCCAAGGCCTTGTACTCATGACTATCAATAAATTATATCCATTAGAAACAGCCATGAGTTCCCGTCCGGAGGTGCTTAATACAGCACTCGGGGACGTTACTCATGGCCGTAGGGATACAGATGCGGGAAGCTCAGATAGACCACAGCGGGGAGCCGCACAACAGTTCCGAGCTCACCTGGGGGAGTTAATTAAACGGGGTGATGTTAGATTTTTTGGCCCCCAGGATGTCGGAAATTTAGGAATAATTCCTCCCATTTTCTATTTTAGTTGGTGATGGGCAGTCGTATTTTGGAAGTATAATGTATTATACGTAACCCAGGGTGATGGGTATATAGGATTACGTATATTTATACTATGGTTCATAATTTAGTCTTTTTCCCAGTCATGGATGGAATGTGCACATATGCATTTTTAGTTATTTGATTGGTGGATCGCCTCTGTTCTTCTCTCCAGAGGTCTAAGTTTTAGTCTCGGCTAGGCCTCGGTCAATTACGAGTCTCGAGACCTCAGTTGCTCGGGCTCTCGCCCACGCTCTCAGTCCTAATTCATTGAGTCTTAGTCTCAGATGATCTCGAGTGGAGTCAGGGGCAGTCCCAGTCATGCCTTAGTCACGCTTGGAAGCAGTCTAACCAGTCTCGTGGTATTGAGAGAGAATTCGGTTGGGACAGACTGGACTGATTAATTAATTTACGACAGTGCTTCCTCCTAGATGGGAATGAACATTATCAATTCACTTTAATTTATAAATAGTGTAAATAGTAATGCTTACGTAAAAAGTTCGTATTTGGTCCAGGCCGTAACCTCCAGTAATCCGCCAAGCACTAGCAACAAGCAACATCTTCAACAACTCCGACCATATGGCAACAACCTACAAGCCTCTCCATTGCTACTCTTAAGCTAAGTAACTAAATGACCCTTAGTGGCGAAAGACTGGGCGAATAATATTTCACCAGGGTTTCCAGCTTTTATTTGAGGATCCTTAAATAGATCGTTTAGTTGCTTAGTAAGGAACACAACCTACACGTCATTACGATCCAGGTGAGTCCTGGGAGTAAGACATATATATCCGGACAAATTATGTAGTGTTGTAGGCCTATTTTTGTCTTGTTTAGTGCAAGTGATTAGCCAGTTAAATATTTACGACACTACCGGGGGTATATTCTAAATTTTTCTAATTTTTCCCCCACAACTGTCAGGTTACTTGAGTTTTACCTTTGAAACTTCTCTGAGTGTCATGTAAGTAAGCAATGAATTTGTCGAAGGTACTGTCTCTATATCTCACACCTCGTGGAGTGCTGATCAGAGTAACTCCTTCGCTTGTATCAAGCCTTAGGTGGATCTTAACTTGCCTATGAATGCGAGGTCTACGCCTCCTCTACTGTTCTGCAACTTAGTGTCCTTAGTCCTTAGCATCATGCAATTTTGTGTCTTGCCACTGGTGCTTTCAGATCCTACCCGATTCCTAGCTTGTGGAGGCTGATGTGCCTTCCTTTTATCTACCACACCAGTCGCTAATCATTCATTGCTGGAATCTCATAAGATATATTCCAGAGTCATTTATTGCTGTTTGTGTATCACGGCAGTCATTATTTCAGTATCACGTTTCTCATCCTCGCACTCCACATTCCTTTGGGTACAGGGTCAGGCAGATTATGGGGGATTTAGGTCTCTCTACATAGCCTGTCTGCCCTGCTCGGCAACTAAGAATAGCACCGTGATACCTTCCCGAAGTGCAGGTGTGCAGGCATTTTTAGGATACTAAATCTTCTTACTCTTCTCTGGTGCTTCATCAGTCATCAGGTATTTTTGGAACATTCGTCCATTCACAGAGGCACCCCCTCCCTGTATATAAAGATGGTTCAAAGTCACACACACTAATTGTTTCTCATCCTTGCACTCCACATTCCTTTGCGTTCTGGGTCAGGCCGGTTATGGGAGATTTAGGTTTCTCTTCAGTGCATCTGCCCTGTCTCCTCCCCAAAATCGCCCCATGGCGCCCTTCTGAGGTGCAAGTGTGCATGGATTCTGAGGTTACAAAGTCTTATGCCTCTTCTTGGGCTCTCCATCAGCTATTTAGGAGCATTCGTCAGTTCACAGAGAAACCGTCCTTGTATACACAGATTGTTCAGCGTAAAAAACTGGTGTCGGGTATGGGGTGAATTTCGCAGATTTTGTAAGGGTTGGAATTCCTCTAAATTCCACTATTTTATCATTAGAATTTAATTCAGCTCATCCCCTGTCCTTGCCTTTCTCGAGTAAGGCAAGGGTTCATGCGCATATCAGTGTGGACTACAATGAGATGGAAGATACGTTTGGAAAATCTGCTTCTTCTTGATGACCCCTGGCAACTACCCCTTTCCTGCTTCCAGTATGACACCATACTTGAGTTATGATTCTTATTTGCTGGCAGAGCCTGTGGGATGCTGTTGTTGATAATAAATTAAGGGATGTTATTCAGAGGGTAGTAGTGCCAAAGGTTCTCCCGTCCATGTCTTAGCAATTGGAGGTGGCTGTTGCCCAGCTACGCATTGGGCACTCATGGCTTAGTCATAAGTCCCTAATGTGTGGTGGGACTCAACCGTATTGTGATTGCTTTGTTCCACTTACTGTCCGTCCTATGTCCGAGTCTGGGGACCTGCGTTGGATGTTTCTCCTTAGGCATAGCAGGACAGATATTGCCTACTCTCTGTCCTTCATACTTGGAGAAGCCTCTGGCCATCTGATTGATGTTTTTTCCTAAGGAAGTGAACTTCTTACACTTTTTATTGTTGGCTTATGATTTACTTACCTTGTTGCCATTTTTTATCCTTGTTTGAGGTATCGATTTTGTTTTAGTACACAGGATTTAACGTTTATTCGGCATCATATAATGGAGCTGTTGCAGCGCCACAATTTTCATTTTCAATTATTCAGTTCAATTCTCTTGTCATCTACAGAAAATCTTTATTCATCTCAGGATATATCTCACCGAAGACTTCGAATTAGTGATAACTAGTTCACTACTAAGGATTTATCTGCACATGGATAAAAGTGCTTGGAAGTTGCAAAAATAAAATGTGTAAGACATCATCCTTGTGAAATAAATAACTTCTTTATTACAAAATTATCTGTAAAAAATTGCTATCTGCAATCATTGTTAGTCAGATAAGGAGTGATTTCGTGTAAAAAACATATAAAGCCAAAAGATTAAGTTCTCTTACCCACCTGCGATATAATCCTTAGACATTTATCAATCTGAGCTGTGTAGGGGGCATCATGAGGCACTGGCCAGGCTAACGAAGCCTGTAGCAGCTTTTCCTTGCCTATATACAAGGTGGAAGTGCCATCTAGTTTAGCAAAGTTCCGGGATATTATCAGCTGCAGGTTCAGAGGGGAACTAATATAAGCACTCCTGAAATAAACACAGAAATAATATAGTGTAATAATTCACCCACAAATAGCATGAGGTAGGATAAATAAGGACGGAATATTTAATACTTCGAGAATAATGAACAGCATGCCCAAACGAATGGGCCACATAATCATTCGTACATCATTCAGTCCTCTGGAATCCCGGCGGGACGTCACATGCCAAACCATCTACACTTTTTTTCCATCAAATTCAACTGCCAAACTGCTTTTCAACTGGCTGTTAATATAAAATCGTTCCACTTAAAATTGTTCCACGTACAATACAGACAAGATACGTAAAATCCATCCTAGACAATTTACGAACCAACAAAGCTCCAGGCCCAGATCGAATTCCTCCCTAGAACTTGCTTATGTTCTAGCTAAATTATTCAGGCTATGCTTACGTACTTCTTCATTCCCTAATTCTTGGAAAGACGCCAATATCTACCCAGTTCTGAAGAAAGGAAGTTCCTCTGACCCCTCTGATTACAGACAAATATCTATCACATCTTCTCTTGGTAAAGTACTTGAAATTGGAATGAATGAGCACATAATTAACATACTGAATTAAAAAACTTAGTAAGTATAGGCAGTATGGTTTTCACCACGAAAGATCCATTAGTGATATACTCAATCTCTTGACTCACACCATCCACCAATCAGTTGACCAGCATGGAAACTGATGCAGTAGCCTTTGACATTTCTAAAGGTTTTGACAGAGTGTGTCACTATTCCCTGCTATCTAAATTTCCTTGCGATGGACTAACACCTTTTGCTCCTCTGATTTCCTCATATCTCAGCAGCAGAAATATAAAAGAAGATGTATGTTCAAATATCCCCCAGTGACCGATGGCGTGCCACAAGGATTAGTTCTGGCTTGAACCCAATTCTTAATTCATATTAATAATCTCTTATCTGTCACTCATAATCAGTTCATTCATATGCAGATGACTCAACACTTCACAGTTCATTCACGCTTTAACAGCCATTCACATAGTTTAATATCTGTAACTCACAACTCAGTACAGCCATCTCCATAAATCAAATCTTATCTAGGATCACTGAAGGGGGACAAAAAACCTTGTCTCATATAATGGTAGTAAAACCAAATATATGTAGTTTACTAATAGCCAGATATTGCCAAATTCCGATATTATCTTGAAAGCTACTAATATTCCTATCTCCAAAAGTACTGAAATTCTCGGTGTTTCACTTAACAATGCCCCCAGCTGGACCTCTCAGGTCAGATCATTTCCTAAAACTTCCTCAGAGAAACTTGGATTATTGTACAGAGTTTGTTGCTTCTTCACTGATGTGCAGTTAGCTATAGTTTATAAGAGTCATGTGCGCTCTCAGCCTGAATATTGCTCACCCTTGTTGAATGGATGGGGACAGGTTTAGCGTTGTCATATCTGGACAGTCAAAATACCGGACACCCCCACTGAAAGCCATGCTCCCCCCCCCACAACAGAAGTTTAATATGGACTTTTGGCATTATGAAATCCTTATATATATATATATATATATATATATATATATATATATATATATATATATATATATATATATATATATATATATATATATATATATATATATATATATATATATATATATATATATATATATATATATATATATATATATATATATATATATATATATATCAGTGCTACCATGCTGCATCCATCCATCCATCCATCCATGATCCATCATCCTGACATTTACGATGAGGGTAACCAGCCTCACTCATCTCTGAGTGGAATTACCAACCCTTGGATATACACCTGCACAAGCTCAGTCTGACTAGACCGCCTTCTTTAATCATTTTTACATTACACTGGAAAACAGGCAAAGTACAGGACTGGCAAGATTATGACTGTAATATGCAACAATGCCTTAGATGCAGATCATAAGAAGAACAAATGCTACAGTGTAAACATGAAAATTAAGCCATTAATTGTGTGCAATTATCATTTATTTTACGGCTATAAAAGCACTAACTAAATATATATATATATATATATATATATATATATATATATATATATATATATATATATATATATATATATAAACTCATGACTGAACAAGAGGAAAAGGCAAGACATTTTAGCCAGCTGCTAGCACTAAACCAGCCATGTTGGCATTACCAGCTGACGAAAACAATGAAAGTCTCTCTCTCTCTCTCTCTCTCTCTCTCTCTCTCTCTCTCTCGTCATTACAGAGTTTAAGTTTTTCGAGAAATAGTGATGGAAGCTGACACTCCGGACGTTTGAAGAATTTTTAAAATTCCTCCCGGACGAAGATTTTGACACCTAAATGTAGGACATGTCCGGAAAAATCCGGACGTATGGCAACCCTTGACAGATTGCACTAAAGTAATTAGACAAAATTCAGAACAAAGGTGTTAGAATTAGTAGTAACCCTGATATTACAAATAAACTTCCTTCCCTACACGTAAGAAGGATAAATGTCTCCCTTCCATTATTTTACAGATACTTTTATGGCAAATGCTCAGACGAAGTTGCATCGATTGTGCCACCTCTCCATGCCTTCCTCTGTGCTTCATGGGCATCTGGTAGCGTTCATGACTAGAATGTCACACTGCCATATTGCAGAACCTCCGCCTATCAGAAATCATTTATTCCCTGAACTGCATCTCTTTGCAACTCGCTTTCCCAGAGTTGATTTCCCCCAAACTTCAACCTACAGCTGTTCAAGCACAACTGTTACAGATTTTTATGAATCGAGGTCATCAGTAATTTAGTGTATGGATTATTTTTAGTCATTCATTTTTCCTTCCTCTGTTCAGTTATTAAAAAAAAAAAAAAAAAAAAAAAAGTATCACTGCAAGTAAAACAAACTCACTTCATCTTCAGAGCTGCGTTGAGTCCGTCCATAACATCTCCCCCGACCATCATGCTCCCAAGCTCTCTATAGGCACTTGATTCAGAGTTTAAAAAGAACTTCTTGTATGAACCATCAAAAGATCTTACTGTCACTCTGCAACATGTACAAATAAAAATTGTTTCATTAGTATTACTACTGAGGCCCCTAGAATGGTGCAACACCAAAAGTTAACAACATCAAGATACATATAGTATTTTTTGGTTAACTTTAAAATTGGCCTAGAATTGCCATATTTACATCTCGAATGCTAAATTGTGACAATAAATTAAAACTAAGATATGATGCTAGTCACGAAGAAGTGCTGTGGAATAGAAGCAAGACGCAGTATTGTCTCATACTGCCACTGAGTATCGTGAAATAAGCTACAAATGGAAAAAAAAAAAAACAACAACAACCTGGGGCAAGTTCAACTGAAAGAGCTATAGTGTTTTTATCTGGGCTTTCTTTATACCGTTTATTACAGGACAGACATTGCATTTATCCTATTGTAGTATAGGAATAATAATAAAGTCATACATCTGTCTGAATACATAAGCAATGAAATGAATAATTTCCAAAGTGCTACTGGATGTGCGGATCCAGTCCATGTATTAAGGCTGAAAGTGGAGGAAGCATAACCGAAAGAATGTACGGCAGTGATGTCTCGGGAGAAGAATGCATGGGGATGTGAATAAGGTTACGAGAGCGGTGAGCACAAATGTAAAGAAAAAGAAAAGAAAAAAAGTAAAGCCGGAGATAAATACTTAGGAATGGAATATTTCAAGTATGGTTATTGTGGATGATGTATTACGTGGTACTTGAGAACATCATTTATTGGTTCTTTCAGTTTTGCCCTGCTTTTGAACAATCAGGTCTGAAAGTAACGTATCGGAGGACTTGAATAAAACACCAGCTGCTGGGTGAAAACTAACTCACCGTGTGATGTGTTGGTGAATGAGGGGAAAAATAGAACTGAGTTTAAGAACTCTGATGCAGTGACAGAGCAGAGATTAGTAACCAAAGGGCCCAGCATTAACTTACAATTCAATTTCATCCAGTACCTTTGCATCCACAAGTTTGTTCTTCGATATCTCACCTGTCAACTACTTTGACCAATTCTTCAACTGTCTCTGGTCTGGGTGGCAGCCTTGGGAGGGTGAGAGAAGCAATGAGGCTGGCGCGATATGCTGTGCCCACCACCACACCGAAGAACAACCAGGTGCCGACCAGGATGTGGTTGGATTGGCTGGTTGAGAGGCGTCCATACAGTCCCTGGCCCAACAGGGTGCCCACAGTCTCCAGCACCACCGACCCTGTACTCAGCAATCCATGCCGCGTTTGCCACGTTTTTCTCCTCGTAATCTGTAAAACATACATATACAATGGTATACGTATACAACGATATGAGTGCGTAACTGTTTCTTTATTGTGTCATAGGGGCGAGGAGTGATATTTCGGACAGTGGAGTGGTTTTGATAATACCAGCCATGAATGAAAGTGCACCTTCGCGCATCTGCTACCGTTAGGAAGACACAATTGTAACAAGGTCAATCGCACCATTTTCTTGCAGAGCTGCTTGGAATGTCTAGTTTCGTAAATCAATTTTGATCTTTTTCTTCTTTTCCAGATGTAATTTTTCGGCAACATATAGCACGCTCTAAAATAGTGAAAATGTCATGGAATAGTCAGATATTGGTTATAGTGTAGGTATGATGCATAATTCATTTTTTTAAGAGTTCATTTGATCAGGAATGGCTAAAGTTCTTTCTTCGTCGAAAAAGGCAGACGAAATTAAAACTGTATGAAAACAGAATTAATCAGCAATTCCATGCTATGGTTTCAAGGAATCAACAAGTGTAAAGTAGCCTTCCACTTACATGACTGGTGGCAGTAGTAGAGGCTCGGGGTGGAAATAACAATCTGAATCCATTCGTTACTCATCTATACCATAAACATATATTCCAGCAATGTGTTTAAGGATCTATCTATCTATACACCTAAGCTCCTTCCCCCAAGGAAAGGGAGGTAGCCGAGACAGGACGACACACTCCCCATTTACTCATCCATTCAAACACATTCATTCGCATCTTAGCCCCAAAGGGGAGAACGGACAGATCCTTACCGTACCACACCGCACAAGGGTCAACTGTGCAATGCAATCAGTGACATCCGCAGCAGGGCCCGACAGCAGAGCTGGTTTACCCCTACCGCTTCATAACAGACCCATCACCTTACCCGCACCCGACCTGACTAGCTGATCAGACCAAATGCGGGAGAATATCCCCTCACGGCTGCGTCATCATTTATTCATTCACAATTTCTCTCCATTTATTTTTGTCATGGACAACCACTCTTCCTTGCTCAACAGACATCCCTCTCACATCCAGCACTCTCTTCACACTGTCCACCCATCCTATTTGTGGTCTTCCTCTCAGCCTTACACCTCTCACATTAGATCTAGTAATTTTTTTCACCAATCGCTCACTATCCATTCTCTCCATATGACCAAACCATCGCAACACCCTCTGCTCAATTCAACCAGCCATCTCCCGAACAACTCCAGTTCTCCTTCGCACTTCATCATTTAGCACTCGATCCATATGCTTGACTCCACACATACTCCTCAGACACCTCGTTTCCATTACATTCAAACTTTTTCTCTCTGCTACACCCATATTCCATGTTTCAACCCCATATAACACAGTCGGTACCACAATACCCTCATACAGCCTTCTCTTTACATCCATTCTAAGCGAACGACATCTAAACACTTTTTTCATTCCTGCCAGCACCTTTCCTACTTCATTTATTCTAAACTTCACTTCTGCATCTATTCTTCCATCCAAAGCAACATGTGACCCTAGATATTTAAAATACTCTAACTCCTCAAGCAACTCGCCATTCAAAGCTATATTCATCCCCTTACCATCTACCAACCTCGTACACTTCATCACTTTACTCTTATTCTCATTTACTTTCATTTTCCTCCTTTCACACACCCTTCCAAACTCCTCTACCAACTGTCTGAATCTCTCCTCTGAATCAGCCACCAGTGCAGTATCATCTGCAAACAGCAGCTGCTTCAGATTCCACTCTCCACCATCAATATTCACCAGACTCAGACCTCCACCTAAAACTCTTGCATTCACCTCCCTTACAACACCATCCATGTAAATATTAAACAACCAAGGCGACATCACACATCCCTGTCGCAGCCCCACTCTCATGGGAAACCAATCACTCACAGCATTTCCCACTCTTACACACACTTTACTATTTACATAAAAACTTTTCACCCCTTTTAGTAACCTACCATCAAGTCCATACAATCTTAAAACAGTCCACAAAGCCTCCCTATCAATTCCATTATACTCTTTCTTTAAATCCGTAAATGCTCAAAACACATCCTTGCCTTGCGGTAAATACTTTTCACACACTTGTCTCACAGCAAACATCTGATCCACGCATCCCCTCCCTCTCCTAAAGCCACACTGCTCATCACCAATCACTCCCTCTGTACCCTCTCTAACTCTCATAATTAATACTCTACCATACACCTTGCCTACAACACTCAACAGACGTATACCCCTAAAGCTAGTACAATTATGCTTATCACCCTTGCCTTTATACAACGGGACCACACACGCACTTGCCCAGTCAATTGGCACCATACCTTTCACAAAGCACACATTCAACAGTTTAACTAACCAGTCAACAATAGTCACTCCACCACCCTTCAGGCCTTCCACAGCACACCCATCCATACCTGCAGCTTTCCCTGTTTTCATCTCCTTTACTGCCTTCTCCACTTCCTCCTTCATGATCAAAGAACCATTCAACTCTCCCAACACATTTATTCCTTGCACCCTTCCATCCGCCACAATCTCAGCCACCCTTTCCTCCTCTACATTTAACAATCTTTCAAAATACTCTGCCCATCTCTTCCTTACTGCATCCATCTCAATTAATATCCTTCCATCCTCTGCTTTTACTCGTTTTTCCTTCTCAGACTCTCCCTTTCGCACCCTTTTCACCTCCTTCCAAAACATTTTCTTATTCTGTTGAAGATTCTCTGTCAGCTGCCTACCCCACCTCTCATATGCTGCCACTTTAGCATCTATCTATCTGTCTATTGCCAGACGCCTCAATCCCGTTTGGGGTGGCCACAAACAAATCGCCTCCAAGTCGCCCTGTCCCCCGCCATTTCACTGCCCTGCTCCCAACTCACACCCTCCTCTCTCATATACCTCTCCACCCCAACCTCCATCTCATCCTCGGCCTCCCCCTCCCTCTTCCCCCCTCCACCTCACTCACATACACTCTCTTCGTCAGTCTTTCACCCTCCATCCTCTCCACATGGCCAAACCACCTCAGCGTGTTCCTCCTAACGCTTCCTATCACATCCACATCCACACCACAACGCTCCTTTATATCCTCATTCGTCAGCCTGTCTCTCCACGTGACTCCACAGGCTCCTCTTAAATAACTCATTTCCACTGCTCTCACTCTTGCCTTGTGTCCTTCCAACAATGTCCAAGCTTCACTTCCGTACGTTAGAGTTGGTATCACAATACTGTCATGTAGTAACTTTTTCACTTCCATGCTCACTTCCCTGTTTCTTATCACTGCTTTCAAGGAACCAGCAACCTTTCTTCCCTGCTGTACCCTTTCAAGCACTTCACCCTCCAAACCTCCATCCTTACTCATCACACTACCCAAATACTTAAACGTACTCACATTTTCCAATTCCTCACCATCTAACCTCGCTGTACATTCACTAACTTCACCTCTCTCAAAGACCATCACTTTACTCTTCCCTATATTCACCTTTAGGTTCCGTTTCTTACACACTCTCTCAA
This sequence comes from Coenobita brevimanus, assembly GCF_032717465.1. NCBI lineage: Eukaryota > Metazoa > Arthropoda > Malacostraca > Decapoda > Coenobitidae > Coenobita > Coenobita brevimanus. The sequence goes on from NC_136986.1 coordinate 24,864,823, forward strand.
ACTCATCCACCAAGCCTTGCAGCTCCCCTTCGTCTTCACTCAACAACACAGTATCATCTGCAAACAACAGTACAGGGAGTTTCCAAACACTATCCTCTCTCACCAGGGCCACTCCAACATCCACTACCCTACCTTGTACCTCTTTTATTACCCCATCCATGTACAGATTGAACAACCATGGAGACATGACACATCCTTGTTTCAAACCAACTTTCAAAGAGAAAAATTCACTTAGTTCACCATCCACACGCACTGCAGCCTTCGCACCATCGTACATACTCTTCACAGCATTCAACAACTTCCCGTCTACTCCATCAGTGTATAAAAACAGCAATATATATTCTTTAATTTCTTATTGCATGAATCTAACATCATCCAAGAATAGTCATTATACTTATAGCTGTGAAATGAAACTAATATTTTTCCATTATATTTCTTTATTGCTCACTCTGATTTTCACCTGAGTCTCATAATAAAGACTCACTTGAACTTATCGTCTGGAGTTAACTGGAAATGATAATAGAATTAACCTGACCAAAAGAGTGTTCATGGTACCAGAATAAGCAATTGTCTCCACTGACTCACTCACCTAAATAAAAATCATATACTGTTGGCTCATGTTATATAACAGGGAAGAACAAGAAAACGCATCCATGAAAGGGTTAAATGTATCGTTGTCCTCGGTGAGTATACAACAGTAAAGAACAATGGGAATAAACAGATGTGGCACCGTACGGGACTTCGCTAAAATGAAGAACCATATTGTGCTTCGCTAGAGTAAAGCACATTTGTGTAAAAACCCTGAAGCAGCTAAACAGAAGCACCTGCCTTGTGAAAATATATCTATGTGTGTGACCAACACTGGAACACGGCTCCAGGCTGCTAATTGAGAATGTCCCACCCCTAAATTAAATAATTAAAAACAACAACAACAATAGTAATAATAATAATAATATTAATAATAATAATAACAACATAAGGGACTGTTTTCTGCTACCTGTCATTACTAATACTGGATGTGCCCGTCCCTGACCACTTGCATGTTTACCTTGACAAGTGTGAAGCAGACAGTCAGCATACAAGCCAAGACACCGATCCACACTTGGCCACTCAGTGGGTAGTAGAAGCTCAGCCAACTGGGTGTTATGACCGGCGTGGCCATGGCGAATTTACCAGCAGTTTGATCAAAGGCGAAAGTCAAATCCCATCTGGAAACATTATTAGAAATAAAGAGGCTACGTTTGTAGATGTTATAGCCATTTGTTTCATCGAACCAAAGGAAAGAATTTGTTCTCAAAGAAGAAAAACAACAATAATAATAATAATAATAATAATAATAACAATAATAAATTAATAATAATAACAATAATAAGTATTATAATAATAATATCAATAATAACAATAGTAATAATTAAGAATGAAAGTAAAGCATTTGGAATCCGAATGCTAATCGCCTGCCAGGACATGCTGTTGGCCAAGTCCAAGATTTTGGCCATATCTTGATGAAGTGAAGGTTTCATGTTGATAGCTCAAGCCGTTTATATAATTGTGCCACAGGTGGGCTATAAATAATATTTGACTTTGGCAGCCATGATTCTGACCTAAACCTTGACACTGAGTGCCCATTCTCGAAGTTGGCCAAGATTTTGGCCATATCTTGATGCCCTGAAGGATTCATGTTGATAGCTCAAACCGTTCATGAGATATAATGGTGTCAAATGCGGGCGATAAGAAGTAGTTGACCTTTGTTAGCAATTTTAGTGACCTTGACCTTGACCTTGACCCCGAGAGTCCACTTTTGAACTCGGCCAAGATTTTGGCCATATCTTGAGGCACTTTGAAGGTTTCATGTTGATAGGTCGTGCCGTTCATGAGATATAATGGGCATACACACACACACACACACACACACACACACACACACACACACACTGAGGCAGGGAAAAACATTATTGCTCCTCCTCGTAAGGTGGGCGATAACTAGAAACCCTCCCATTGGCCGGGGGGAATCATACCAGCGAGCCGATACATATCTAGCGCGCCTTGGCATATGACCTCGACCTTGACCTGCTTTCACCAATTTCGAACTCGTACACCTGAAAAATGTTGTAATGATATCTTGAATGGTTGCAAAATTATCATGGTAACTGTCACGCAGATCTTGAACTAATTTCACGAATTTCGAACTCGTAGAAGATTTTCATCCCTACTACATACCAGCAAAATTATGTGATGATAACTTGAGTGGTTGCGAAGTTATCGTGTTAACAGTCACACGGGCCTCCTACTTGCACAAATATCAGACTCATAGATTTGCATCCCTTCTACACACCTGTAAAATTTTGTGATGATATCTTGAGCGGTTGCGAATTTATCATGGAAACAGACACACACAGCTTGACCTACTTTCACCAATTTAGAATTCGTGATCGATTTTTTATCTATAACAGACCTGTAAAATTTGGTAATATCTCGAGCGGTTGCGAAGTTATTGTGCCAACAGAAACACGGACAGACGGACAGAAAGACGGACAGATTGAAAACAAGTTCAGCTTCGCTATCGCAGCTAATAATAATAATAATAATATTAATTATTATTATTATTATTATTACAGATGGAAATGAAGTCCATCTGGAAACTACCGAAATAATATATATTTGTTTTTTTTATTCCACCTTCTTCATCTTCCCATACCTCCATGCATACCCTCCAGATCATTTCCTTTACCATCGAACATTGTCATACTACAAGAAGCTACGGTATATTATTTGCAACTCCATCATCATCTTCCCATCCATCTATCCTTCTCAGTTCTGTTTATTATGTTGGGAAGACGAAAATAACCAAAAATTAGGCGCACGTAATATATTATTCTCGTAGATGAATGTATAGCCCTTCTTGGAAGCACTGCCAGAATATAACATGATGGTACTGACATTTTTTTTTTCATCGGCTGAAATGCAATTGCTTTTAAAAGATGAGTTAACCGAGCCAGTTTCTAACCCCTTCATTGTGGGATGGCCTTTCTTAGACTTACTAATGTTGCTTAGTAACATAAGTGAACCAAAAGAAGTGTCATTATTGTGAACAAGCAAAAGAAGGTAATATGTGCAGAATTCAGTTCCACATTTGTAGACAGTCAGTAGAAGAATGCTCTTGACTTTTGTGAACTGACAGGTTCATTGTCTAGTTATTCCACTTTAGCTAGTGAAACAAAATCTAAAAATTATTTTCATCATTTACGTTACCTATAATTAATAAGACATTAGGCATTTTCAAATTAGATTGGCTATCTTTATCTTTTGACAATGTATAACTTTTCTTTGCTGCATACAACTACCTGCTGTTAAACCGGATTATCAATAAAAACAGTGAACACTGCAGTGCAAAGGTTACCCTTAACTGGGAATCTCACCTCTCTAGTTCTTGTGGAATAACAGCATATATCACTGTTGCCATGAATGACTTACGAATCTGCACCTGATCTGTCACCTGCAAGTAAATATAGTATTTAAAAAAAAAAAAATTTGAAAGCCCCATTGATATTCTTTTTTCTCGTGTGTCATTTTTACCATAAACTCTTTCAGGAAAATGTTTCGAACTAAAAGTTATGACGTAGCATTCCTTAAAGCTTACCAGTAAGATGCCCTTCCTAATTTGAAAGAAACTGATCATTTTAGTGCATAATAAAGTACGAGCCAAAGGCTCCACATATAATAATGTACTGTTCTTCCTAGAAAGAACTAAAAAAAAAAAATCACGTTTATTTCGAGATGTCTGGATTGGACACATAGTTTAAAACTTTAGAGGTCATGGGCAGTGTGAAATATAGAATGATGACAGTTCCTAATTTGATCATTTGTATACATGAGAACTGAGAATATCCGGTAACTGCTGCAAGCAAGAGCTGGGCAGGAAAGGAGACTATGGTTCACTGCTTGGCGGATGCTCTATGGCTTCCGTCACTGGGGAGGGACAGAGGCATTCACTTCAGAAAAGTAATGATCTTTGAAATGTCAGTAAAATATGGCAGGATATGCAACGCTTCAGTGAAGTGCTAGAAGCACGATGCCACAAAGAAGCAGGGGGATGACGTGAAATTATTCATTTACCTCCACTGTGTTTTTAATGAGAGAGAGAGAGAGAGAGAGAGAGAGGACAGAGAGAGAGAGAGAGAGAGAGAGAGAGAGAGAGAGAGAGAGAACTCCATACAGTGTCAAAATTATCCCTTGGACAAAGCCAGCAAACTGTCCGGGGGTAATGGACAAGCTACGGCATTTTTTTTTTTTTATTCTAGTTTTACCAGGTAGGGAATAAATAGTCAGAATGAAACATAAAATACTGCTTTCGGTATCAAACTTCTTGAAAAGAAATTTAATAACATCCTGTAAATAAAACAAACGCAATAACATCCTGTAAATAATGATATACAGGTATATCAAAACAGAGACAGAGTCGAAAGAAACCCACTGGTGCATATCAACCAAGAAAAAACGATGTCACTCACAAACAGCGGTGCACTATGGTTGAAATGATCTAATTACATACTGGGGGTTCATAAAAGACACCAAATAGGATGTCCCTGGGTTTATCATCCAGTTCTTGGTGGCACTGACAGGACCGATGCCAGCGACAGTTTGTACTGTACGTTTCATTGATCGACACCGATCATCACTGAAGGCAGTGGGGAGGTTAAAATGCTGTTTCAGTATGATTACTTTTTTTTTTCCTATCGACCATTGAGGCCGGAGCCCCTGGTCATTAAGGCAAAAATATATATATATATATGTATATACATTGACACACACACACACACACACACACACACACACACACATATATATATATATATATATATATATATATATATATATATATACACACATCCATGCATATGAACATACACACTTTCATGCACACACACACACACACACACATATATATATATATATATATATATATATATATATATATATATATATATATATATATATAATTTTTATTTTATATTTTTGTATTTGTATTTTTATTTTTTTTTAAATATTTTTGACCTTATATTACTTAAAAACAAAAATACCTAAAGACCCTAAAACTAACCACCTAACAGACAAATCGCTAACCTATACTAAATCCTAAGAGACAAATAACTACACTAATGGTAAAAAAGCCTCGACCAAGAGAACACCATCGACTGCAGATATGTAATGCCTCTCTACATTACATACCTGCACTCATCACCTGGTGACTGTCAGTCGAGGCACAACCTAATATAGTGGACATCAATATATGAAAGGGAACCAGACGAGTCAGGAACATTTCCATATACCTCAGCTGTCGTCCCTAATTAGAATAACTTAAGTAAGATGGTATAATGTATTTACATAATTTGTACAAAAAGTTTAAAACCTCACCCAGCAGACCACCATCGACTGCAAGTGCCCAATACCTTCCTATATTGCACACTTGCATTCATCAGCTGATGACTGTCAGGCGAGGAACTTGGCTTAATGTACTTTTCATCTAGGATGTTATTGTACAACACTGATATACTGGAGCTGAATCGAGTTTGAATATCACCTTGAAAGCGGTAACATCTTATTTGAAATTAGGTCTTTGGCAGTAGCAGTCAAAATGAGATCAAATCCAAACCCTTGCAGTGAATACTTTCTGAAGATTAATTTCGTGAAAAACAATGCAGTTTTTGTTGAGATCGCATTTTAAATAATCGCTAACATATCACATAAGAAACTGAGTGGGCTACTAAATATTGCAAAACGATGCTGATATTATATCCGGATGTGATATTCAAATTAATTAATTTACAACAGCAACAGATGGTAACAAGAATTATTTGAATGCAGACCAGCATATAATTCTCACCTCGATCCAGCTGTGCGATGGAAGGACACGGAAAGTAAAATTCATGGTCTGGGCGACCGCAACCAGCTGGTTGTAGTCAGTGCCTGAGTACCTGGTGGTGTTGCCCTCGATGGACTTTTTCCAGTAGGGTTCAAATGTAAACGCCGTCACGTTTATCGTCGCGCCATAGAAACTGCCAAAAACAATGTATCATTCTGAATATAAGGAAGTTGCATTGCAACATTAGGTGGAATTGACTTTTCATTCAGCCTATGATAATCCTGTAGGAATAAAGGCTATTGCGTAATAAAAGCAAGTATATGTACTACATGACAAATTTTTATCATTATTACTGGATTACTAATATTGTTTTCATTAAAGTAATGGTTTCTCGGATCGATATTCTCTTTGATTACATTGTCTATAACATGTATACTGTTAGCTACAAATTAGGCTATACATGTTTTACACTAATCTGCACTAGATTTTCAACCTTTCATATTTCACATACCTTGGATGCAGGAAAATTCAAAGTTGTGCCTCTGCTTCATTTCCATAACACTTTCTCATGACTATCACCATATTCCAGTGTCAATCACTGTCTTGTTAAACCCATTCAAGATGATGAGATGACAGTTTTAAGCTGGGTTAGAGTGCAATGGGTATAGCCCAGTCTATACCCGTGAGTAATTTGGATACACTACTTACATTTTTCCAGTTTTGTAATACCCAGTAATTTCAACAAAGTACATAAGATACTTCAGTTCTGAAATGGCCAGTAATCTGACATATTACTTGGTGTATTTCTCCGGGAAAAGGGTGGAAGGTGTGAGATAGCGTAGACCTGATGTGGGGGTCCAGGAAGCCACTTGCAGCACCCGGGCACCGTCAGGACTGTACGGCAAGTGAACCAACATGCTGTACCTGCACAATACGTTTATAGTTTTCAGGCAGAATGAATTAGCTTTATTCCCTCGACACTACAAGGGAGTAATTTATCATTTCCTGCAGCTAATGAAGGGAGAGTTTCATGTAGTCTTTGGAAGAACCCTTGTGGTGAAAGTTGTATCTAATCGAGGCTATTTAAGCCCTTCGTTTAGGAAAAGTACAGGTGTAACTAACCCCTCAGTCTGAAAATTGTCTCCTGAGTGAAATATTCTGGCAGTAACAGAAATGAACGAATATTCTCTCTCTCTCTCTCTCTCTCTCTCTTTCTATATATATATATATATATATATATATATATATATATATATATATATATATATATATATATATATATATATATATATATATATATATATATATATATATGTGTGTGTGTGTGTGTGTGTGTGTGTGTGTGTGTGTGTGTGAAATCAGTTCCACTTATAGTCTGTTCATCACATAGGTCCATCTTTTCGATGCCTTTCATGTTTTCTAGCAATAAATCTTGTCCAGTGGGGGAGGGGGGCGGTAGCTTAGTCGGTAGAGAGGTGGCCTGCATTCCTATCTGACCCAGTTTCAAATCCCCGCTGGGGCAGGGAACAGTTTACGGAATAGAATTTCATAAAATCAGACTTTACTGATCTACCAGACGACCCGCCGACATGTAAAGATACCCCTGCTAATACCAATACACCAGTCCTGTATGAGACAGCCCTAGCATGTATTCAATTTGGACGATGGTTGTTAGCGCCGAAGTGGTGAGATGTAGAGGTGTATGGTCTGTAGGAGGACTACTGGGCCATAGGAGCAGGCTGTGAAGCCTATGCCCAGAGTCGGACACATAAATGAAAAAAAAAAATGTTTCCTACATGAGCCATTGGTTCATTATACTTGTCACTGTTGTTCCCTCGCCGAGACAACGCTGTATGCAGGGTTTCTCACGGGATAAAGACCACATACTCTTCTCTTTTAACTTTAACTTGGACTAATATTATCACCTCTCCATCTTGAACGCTAAGCTATAACTAGGTATCAGCACTAAGATACGTTGCTAGTCATGAAAATTGTCAGTGAAAGGATATAAAACCACAAAATTGTTATTCTGCAACTTAGCTGTGTGAAGTGAGATGAGAAAGGAAAATAAAATCTGAGACAAGTTATAATGAAAGGGAAAAATGAGAATATAGACGGACAAGTATTAATATCATTGTGCATTGTTCCCTCTTCAGCCCAACAAAGCTTTGAACTACCAACTCAGCACTGGACAGCAGGCTTTTATTCAGTGTGGAACTCTGGCTACGATTTCCTTGTATTTGTTGGGAAAATTAGAGCATTGGCAGATACTATTGCTCAAAAGTGTATTAGCCACCTAAATATTACAGCGTCATTTTTTGTGTAGGGGTTGGAGGGGGATTCTTACAACCGCTAGATGATTTTATTCACCTTTGGAGAGTTTTTAAATACTGGGTTGAAATATAGCCTTCATCAACTCTCACAGCAAAATCTCCTTCCAAAACTCAATTTAAATTCTTTAGTTTTCTCTTTATTAAAATTTATGAGACGTTATGGCTTTGAAGGTGGTAAGGTCTCGTCTAGAATTACATAAACGTCGTTGTTAAAGCTGTTTAAATGACACACAAGCGCATAAGAGGGTGTCCCAATTCTGACCATGCTAAAAGGTTCTTCCTTTTTTTTTTTCCGACTTTCCATACAGTGGTGGCGGTTGAGTTGCATGTACTGCTCTGAGGTTGGCATTTATCCAATACACATCGTCCAACGTCATCGCTTATGCATCACAGTCTTTGTTACTCGTGACTGCAAGATTGGATGTATGCTGGGCTTTGTAGTTATCGCCCAACTAGCGAGACGGTAATGTAATCGCCTGCTTTTCTCCTTGTATAATGTAACTGCCAAGTTTCTCCTTGAAGATGGGACAGGAACCAGGGGTACTGTCAAGCCATGTAGGAAGCACTACCCTATTTTCCCTGCCAAGACCGAGAATGGTGCTTTACTCATCGAGAAATTTGGTATCATGTCGGTCAATCACTGGCATGACAAGCAGTATGTGCTATAGGTGGTAAAAGAATGTATTCCTACACCTTTCTGCTATCAGGTTTACCTGGGAGTGGCTTTGATCACCCAGACAAGTACCACATCTATCAGCACAACACATACAACACCGCTTTTTCTACACCAAGAAATGACTTCCCGGTGGACATTTCTCGACGACTTCTGCTAGTCAGGGACATTGAGAGCAATCCTGGACCCACCAACAAATACATAATATGTCCAACATGCCAAAACCTATCACATCGAGCTGACAAACAAAGGGTTCAGTTCAGTGCAATTCCTGCAAGAATTGGACCATTTATATCTGCATAACACTTGCATCCAGAAAACGTTACACAAACACTTGGACCTGCCCTTTATGCTCCTTCCCCCCACCCACTAACCCGCCCACCAACCTTACTCCTACTTCATCCACACCTCAGCCCGACCCACCGATCCTTCCCACACCATCCAATCCCCCAACCCCTCCCATTCCACCCCATCCTAATCCACCCCAACCCTTACCTCCATCACAACCTTCTCCTACCCCTTCCCCTCCACTCATACCACCACCTCCCCCCCGTCCTGCAGCAGCCAACACACATTGCACACACAACATAAACATCCATCAGTTAAACATAGATAGCACAAACACCAAAAAACGAGAACTCACACAATTCATAAAACAACAAAACATACACATTGCCATCTTACAAGAACACAAAAAACACCAACATTTCATAATTTCACCACCATTCGACAAGATCAGGCCAACGGCGGTGGTGGTAGACTCATCACCCTGGTACACAAATCAATCAACTTTTCAGATACCAGTGCACACATAAAGTCACTACTCCCCCCACATGACACCACAACTGAAATACAATCAATTAAAATACACACTGGTAACAAATCACATATAACAATCGCCAGCACATACATTCCCCCCCCAATCGTCCCCCACAGTACCACACAATTACTCTCCACAAATACACCACATCACTGACATACCCAGCATCATCCTGGGTGGTGATTTCAACGCCAAGGCATCGGCCTGGCATGTCAACAACCCTGACTCAGACAGAGGGTCGGTACTACAATCCCAAGCAGATCATCTTTACACACTGAATAATCTTCATCAACATACCCATATCCCACACCAAGCCCTCTTCCTCCCATCATCCCCAGACATCACCTTTTGCTCCCCAAACCTCGCCCACAACTTCCTGGAGAGTGGTCAGAACCCTTGGATCTGATCACCTCCCAATCATCATCACTACCAAAACCAGAATCACCCCAGCTGGCCACAGACACACATACACTAATTATAAGAAAGCCAACTGGGAGACCTTTACAACTGAAACAGAACAGCATTTCGAAACATTAAACAGTACATCCATCACAAACATCAACACCGTGTTGCACACTTTCAATACAATTATACAAAATGCAGACATAAGCCACATCCCTAGAGGCAACAGAAAGAGACACAACCCCAACGTCACACCAGAAATTCAAGGCCTCAATAGCCAACGGGACACACTACGACACCCTCCAACACCCCATATACAAGACACCATACAACAAATACAAGAACTCAACACTTAAATAAACAATAAAATATCGGAACAGGAAACACTAAACTGGAATAATTATCTCCAAACACTTGACCACAAAACGAACACCAGCAAACTTTACAAAACACTAAACAGCATCACACTCTCCAACAGTAGCACTACACAATCACACACTGCCATCACAACAACAGACACCATAACTTCAAACAAACAAACAAACAAACAAACACTCTCGTCAATCACTTTCCACATTTCAGCCATCTAAATCCTCATCGCGACGACCGACGTATCATCCGACGTAAGAGACAATTCCCCTTAGATCCAGACTTCGCATCTTTCACTTACAACCAGATGAAGCACATCATTAGCACCCTTAAGCATTCATCTGCCTGTGGACCAGACAACATAAGCAAAATTCATCTTTACCGTCAACTTCACAAATAGCATCCCCCAAGGATCTGTTTTGTCCCCTACACTCTTTAACCTATACATGCACGACATACGCACACCCCACATACCACAGATACATATAGCTTCCTATGCAGATGACATAACACTTACATGTACACATCAAAATGCAAACACAGCTGCACACACCCTCCAGCCTTACCTCAACACACTACACAAATGGTTCACCACGAACAGGCTTAAAATAGCCCCATCCAAATCTACAGTGACCCTTCTCACAAACTGGACAGCAGAACACAGTCACATTCGACACCTCACTATTAACAACACTCCCCTCACACACACACACACACACACACACACACACACACACACACACACACACACACACACACACACACACACACACAATCCTTGGTGTAACATACAATTCATCAATGTCATTTAAACAACACATCACAAACATAAAAAATAAAATAACACCAAGACTCAGTGCCTTCAGGTCACTTGCCGATACAACATTTTGAGACAACAAAGAAACCACCACCACAGTATACAAACAATATATACTTTCAGTGATGAATTATGCAAGCCGTGTTTGGGCTCCTAACCTCAATAAAACACACTACAACACCCTACAGACCATACAGAACAAGACCCTAAAAATAATCACAGGCTGCACAGCTACTACACCCACAGACCACCTACATCAAGAAACCAAAGTCCTCAAAGTGAAGGATCATCTAGACATGAGAGGCACTCTAATTGTCACTGCAGCCTCCACAAATCCACAACATCCACTACACTACATGGCAGCACATCCACACACACCAAGGAACATTAAAACAACACCCAGCACACGATATCATAAACAAATACTGTCATATCTCCCCCCTCGCCTGCCTCAGACCAGCTTCCAGAACCATGTCGGTACTCAAATCACTCGCTGCTCCATTCTGTCACTTAATGACAACACACAGCTGCATGCACGGCCTCCTGATATCCACCCTTCTGAATCCTATCTCCCTCATGAGGACAGGGTCCACCTGGCCAGGCTGAGATGTAGGCATCATCCCGCCCTCTTAAGTTACCAGAAGAGGCTGGAAGACTCTGTCACTGTTGCCTGTCCAAAATGTAACACAGCACCCCATACTATTAAGCACATTATGGAAAACTGCATTGTACACAATCACCTACGCCAACAACACAACATACTCTCCTTGAGAGCTCTTTGGGAAAGCCTGGTCTCGGCTCTGGCCTTCCTTAGGGACACGGGGCTGTTTGGCCAGACTGCCTAGGTAACAACTACTACTCCTACTAATGTTGTGAATGCATTCCTATTGTTCAGATAGGTTGTTGGCATAACTGCTGCATCAAGAACACAATGCTGCAGTAATGCATGACAGGGTTACCCAGGCAGACTACCTCACGTGTCACCGCAAGGTGAACCTGGGCACCTGCAGGTTAAAAACTGTACAGGCAGTGTCTTGTCTGCCTGAACTGTCAGTGACGGCAGCAGGTTTACAAGAAAATGCTGTACCAGTGAAGTGAGTTAAAGATTTCTTCACTCACTGGTGTGTGGGAAAGTGCAAATAGTGTATATAGTGATCTTACTACGTAAGAAATTATAATATAGTGTGTAATAAAAAATAAAAAAAAGGTATGGTATGGGTTTTAGAAAACACTCTCAGGTTACACTGCAAGTGAATATGCAGTACAACTGCAAATATGTGTTATGGTAATACAGTGCAATATACATGCAGATTGGATTTGTTGTGATATTAAACTAGTAAGCTATTCCTTTAGAACACTAAGAAATTACCCTAGCAATTAATATTACCACGGAAGAATTTACAATATAAGGAAAAGTACAGGTGTAAGGAAATGATCTCAGGATATGGTGGACGAACTCGCACTACAAGTGCCAGAAATAAATTATTTTCAGGTTACAGTGCAAGTGAAGTTGCATCACAAGTGCAAATATGTGCTACGGTATTGCAGTGTAATATTAGTGCAAATTGGTTTTGCTATGATACATTTTATTTATTTTTGCACATTCGCAATCTTTTCTTTAATCTTATGTCTGCTGAACGCCACCTCTCTTCCTCTAAACCTCATCTTCTTCTCAGTGCTGAGACTCAGCTGTCTAAGGTGACTTAACCCGTGGCGTCCCGTCGACGTTCTTTAACGTCCACACGTTTTGTCACTGCCAATCCCGTCAACGTACATAAATGCGAAAAAATTGCAAGGTCCCTAATTTGCACAATTTTCAATTTTCGCGAGTCATTTTTGGTACGTATACACGTGACACCTTCCTCTACAAGATGCCAGGCAGGGACATTGCCTTACCCAGCATGACCTCCCCCCCCCCTGCATGCCATTGTCTCAGCAATTCACCTGTTATCAGTGACCTGGCCAGTAAAGCCATGTCATGCCAAGGTATGAAATTCAGGGCCAGAGTGATTCCCCAATAAATGACAATGTGGAGGACAAACTTTACATAGCATTAGAGGAAGAAAGTCAGAAATGATGATCAGGTAGTGTGGCAAAAAAAGGTCAGGTATGGTGATGAGTTAGTGAGTGAAACAATGCTTATAATGCCTATATTACTGCTTGAAAATCAATATACTCTTGTACTACATATAAATTCGTACCAAGTAAATAAATAAATACCGTTTATGAGTGGTGTGAAATAGTTTTCCTCCCATAAAACTCATTTTCTTTGGTGCCAGCCTGTTAGAAAACCCAGTAAGGTAAGGAGGTACTCCTACCTGTATCGAGTATTTTAAACCTCGGGTGAGCGATTTCTCTATGAACTTTCGATGTTTCTCACCAAAAGTGGAGGTATGAGCCAAAAAAAAAAAAAAAATCCAAAAATGGTCGGGATTGGGGGGAGTCAGTGGTGGAAACGTGGTCGGGATGGGGCGGGTTAAAGCAAACCCTTCTCTATATCCTGCTACTTTCTCTATACTCACTTCAAAGCAAAAAGTGGCTGTTGTGTATATGTATTCTCGCGATCACTAATTTCTGCCCAGGGGTGCCCTCTCCCTGCCCCTGTATACCCAGGGAAGAGGGGAGGAGTTGGACGAAAGAAGCTCCACCAGGCACTACCCCAGCTCCCAACCCTCCTCCATAGCCCTACCTTACCCCCTACCCCACCAGTCATTCTTAACTGGCGGTTATATTTCAAGCTAATTTCATACTTAGCACTCTTGGTCCCACTACTAATACAAACATAGAACACCAGGATATTTTAAAAGTATATAATATAACTATGAACACCCTGCAGAAAGAAATTAATGCATTATGACTTTGATAGTAAAACAAAAAACGTTAGGAATGACCACCTCATACCTCATGTGTTGGGTGCACTGGTGTACACACACACACACACACAGTCACAGACACTCATGCACTCAATCACCCAACGCATGAGGCCTGGGATGGCCGTTGTTAACGTTTTTGTTTTACAGTACTGCCAACGTTATACACCACTAATTTCTTGCTGCAGTGTGTTCATAGTTATACATTTTTTACATATTCTAGGATTTTGTTTGTGTATTAGTAATGTAATGTAAGGTATGAGGTTAGCGTGAGATGTAACTCCCAGTTAAGAATGACGAGTTGGTGGGTGAGAGGGGTAGAGGTAGGGGGAAGGTTGGGAGCTGGGGTGGAGGTGGGTAGAGCACTTTTTGTCCCCCCCTCCAGTCTTCCCTTGGTATATTGGGGTAGGAAGGGCACCCTTGGGCAGAAATTAGTGATCGTGAGTGTACGTAACAACATGTCGTGCACCCATGTTCTTGTATTTCAGTCTTCTGAATTCTCTAGTCTCTAGCTTCGGCTATCCTACCATTCTCTGGCTAAATATATCTGTGTTGTTTGCCTATCTGTTACTTCTGCTGATGATGAAAAATTCATTGAAAATCTTATTTCTAAGATGGAACATCCTGTCAGTTTCTTGTTACCCTGAAGTCTCCATTCTAGGTGATTTCAGTGTTCACCACCACCTTTGGCTCTCCTCTTCTATCACTGATCCACTTGCAAGGCTACATCTTTTCCATCCTTAATGACCTGGAGCAGCTTGGACAGCACCCAACCTATGTTGCTAACAGTCTTGTAGAGAGTTCCAACACACCTGACCAATTCCTTGCTCCTAATCCTTCTGCTTATGCTGTTAATGTTTTCTCTCCACTGGGCTCCTCGGATTGCAGTCTTATCACCTTAACTGTCCTATCACCTCAGTAAGACCTGTCAACCATCCCAATAAGCAGCGACTGTGGCATTTTGAAGCTACTAATTGGAAGGACCTCCGACAGTACATATTTTTTTTCCCTGAAATGATTATTGCTTCCATGGCCGAGAATCATCTGAGTGTGCCTCACGCATTACATGGATTATTCTCTCAGGTATGGAAACATACATTTCTTTCTTTTATCGTGTAACCAATGAAAAAAATAATAATTAGGCTTGTTCAAATGCCGTCCACATTAAGGAAAGGGCCTTCATAAAGTACCGGAGCCAACCCATCCATGAATCTCATTTTTTTATGTTTCTGTGTTATGTCCGTCCATCACTCTGCTAAATATATCAGTCATCTATCTATCTATCTAGTGCCAGGGGCCTTAATCTCAAAGGGGGTGGCCACAAACAAATCGCCTCAACGACGCCATGTCTCCCACTATTTGGATGCTGTGCTCCCAACTCACACTCCCCTCTCTCGTATACCTCTCCACTCCATCTCTTCATCTCATCCTTGGCCTCCCCCTCCCCCTCTCCCCTTCCACCTCACTCATACACTCTCCTCGTCAGTCTCTCACTCTCCATCCTCTCCACATAGCCAAACCATCTCAGTGTGTTTCTCCTAATGCTTCCAATCACATCCACATCCACACCACAATGCTCCTTCACATCCTCATTTGTCAATCTGTCTCTCCATGTGACTCCACATGCTCCTCTCAAATAACTAATTTCCACAGCTCTCACTCTTGATTTGTGTCCTTCCAACAACGTCCAACCCTCACTTCCATACGTTAGAATTAGTATCACAATATTGTCATGTAACTTTTTCACTTCCATGCTAAATTCCTTGTTTATTACCACTGCTTTCAATGAAACAGCAACCTTTCTTCCTTGCTGTACCCTTTCCAGCACTTCACCCTCCAAACTCCCATCCTTACTCATCACACTACCAAAGTACAGCCGCCTTCACTTCTAAGTACTACACCGACTTGTGGCGTCTTGGTAGATGTGGCACCACTGTGTTTGTTTACATCGTTGTATTAAGACGCGAATGAGTTGGAGAAACCCCGGCATAGTGGTCGGGTACTGACAGCTACATTGCTATGATTTGTGTAGTGCTTATATTATATAAAAGATGTAATGTAATTGAACATGAGCCTGTAATTCGAGCTTAATTTAAGGTGATGGTGCTGGGACCAATCAGTGAGTTCGATGCTTCGTTGTGGATGTTCAGGGGTGCTGTTGGTCCGAAGCAGACCTTGCTTTACTGACTGAGACGCGGGCCAATGTAAGACTTTCCTAGCGCAACATGTAATGGAGGATGAACATATTCATCCTATTTATCTATTTATCTACCTATCAATCTATATATCTATATATTGTATATCTACATTATATCTATATATCTATAGAGCTGTTTATTCTCTCTCTCTCTCTCCTATCAATCTATCTATCTATCTATATCACTATAAATATATGGAAATTATGATGCAGGAACAATGCCCGGAATGCAGTTTAGGTAAGACAAGGATGTGAAGTCGCTATTGAAACTGTTCCACATTGGGAAAAAGTATAACAGTGTTCTTAAGCGAGAAGAAAGAAGATTGTGATAATGTGTGATAATTTTTACTTTGTCGTGGTGTAGTGGACTGATGCCTGACTCTCATCTGAGAGTCCCCGGTTCGCTTCCCGGCATGGTGGTAATATATTTGATGATCTTAAGAAAGCATTGCCGTATCGGCCTAGTCCTTCTGGGCTACTATCGTCAAATTCATATCTGAAAAACTTCTGCCACACAAAGCCTGTCTTCCAGTATTCTTCCATCTCTTCGTTCCCCTTCTCTCTGCTGCGCCCTCCACCTGTGATTCTTATATTCATTTCACCAGTCCTACTATCTATGAATTCCACATTATCAGACCACTTCAGCACTCCTTGATCAGCTCTTACAGTATCTACCAGACTACGCTTCCCTCCATGTATCTCACTTTCATCTCTAACCCGTTACACCACCATACTTCGTTATTGTGCTCAGACAATTCGGTTCCAGCAAGCCATTTATACTATGTATGCTATGTCATGAATCTAGTAAAAAAAAGCAATCTATATAACTACAATCAGATATTTGTAGACACTCATATTCAGTACAATGTTCAGTTAACAAACCTGGATAGAATATTACATTATAACACCAGGCAACTGAAACCAAAGGCATTTTCGTGTGTAGTGGTAAGCAACATCAGAAATGGCTGACAGATCGATAACTGTGAGATTATCACTAACGTTAATAAAATGGTCATATATTTAGCCAGAATAGCCATACCGGTAGGTTTTGCCGCCAGCTAGAAGAGAAAGAAGTTTATCATTGAAATCTGAATCCCACTCCAATAACATACCCACAGTATTCATATTTCCACGGCCAAGGTATACGGAATAGACCTACTTTTGTCTTCAGTATATATATATATATATATATATATATATATATATATATATATATATATATATATATATATATATATATATATATATTGCCAAACGCCTCCATCCCGTTCGGGGTGGCCACAAACAAATCTCCTCCACGTCGCCCTGTCCCCCGCCATTTCACGGCCCTACTCCCAACTCACTCACCCCCTCTCTCATATACCTCTCCACCCAAAACCTCCATCTCATCCTCGGTCTCCCCCTCCCTCTCCCCCCTCCACCTCACTCACATACACTCTCTTCGTCAGTCTTTCACCCTCCATCCTCTCCACATGGCCAAACCACCTCATAGTATTCCTCCTAACGCTTTCTATCACATCCACATCCACACCACAACGCTCCTTTATATCCTCATTTGTCGCCTGTCTCTCCATGTGACTCCACAGGCTCCTCTTAAATAACTCATTTCCACTGCTCTCACTCTTGACTTGTGCCCTTCCAACAACGTCCAAGCTTCACTTCCATACGTTAGAGTTGGTATCACAATACTGTCATGTAGTAACTTTTTCACTTCCATGCTCACTTCCCTGTTTCTTATCACTGCTCTCAAGGAACCAGCAACCTATCTTCCCTGCTGTACCCTTTCAAGCACTTCACCTTCCAAACCTCCAACCTTACTCATCACACTACGCAAGTACTTAAACTTACTCACATTTTCCAATTTCTCACCATCCAAACACGCTCTACATTCACTGACTTCACCTCTCTCAAAGACCATCACACTACTTTTCCCTACATTCACCTTTATATTCCGTTTCTTACACACTCTCCCAAATTCATCCACCAAGCCTTGCAGCTCCCCTTGGTCGTCATTCAACAACACAGTATCATCTGCAAACAACAGTACAGGGAGTTTCCAAACACTATCCTCTCTCACCAGGGCCACTCCAACATCCACTACCCAACCTTGTACCTCTTTTATTACCCCATCCATGTACAGATTGAACAACCATGGAGACATGACACATCCCTGTTTCAACCCAACCTTCAAAGAGAAAAATTCACTCAGTTCAACATCCACACACACTGCAGCCTTAGCACCCTCATACTTACTCGTCACAGATTCAATTACTTCCCATCTACTCCATATATTCTTAATACTTTCCACAATCCTTGTCTATCCACCCTGTCATATGATTTCTCCAAATCCATGAAAACCACATACAACGTCTTTCTCTTCTCTAGAAACTTTTCCACTAAGGAACTAAGAATGAATATCTGATCTACACAACCTCTTCCCTTCCTAAAGCCTCCCTGTTCTTCTCCAACAAATTCCTCTGTTATTTCCCTAACGCTGTCAATAAGTATCCTACCATACACTTTTCCTACTATACTTAGAAGACAAATGCCCCTATGATTACCACACACTTCTTTTTCCCCTTTCCTCTGTACAAGAGAATAATTATACCTGACTTCCAATCTTCCGGGACTCTACCTTCCTCCCAGGCCAATCTGCACATCTTCCACATCCATTGTACTACTATGTCTCCCCCATGCTTCAACATTTCATCACACACTCCATCAATTCCTGGGGCTTTCCCCAATTTAACTTTCTTCATTGCTTCCACAACTTCTATCCTACTGATTTCTTCCTGTCTTCTCACCTCCCTCCTTCTCCCAGCCATTCCCCAGCCACTTATACTCGCATCACTTCCATCCTCTATGTTCAACAATTTCTTAAAGTGTTCTCTCCATCTGCTCACTTTTTCTCCCTTTTCCACTAGTAATCTACCATTTTTATCTTTCACTCCCCTGCTAACTTCACTTGCACCCTGTCTTACTCTCTTTACCTCTTTCCAGAACATTTTCTTACAGTCCCTCCACTTTACACTCAAATTCCTTACAAACTCCTCATCCACTCTCTTCTTACTCTCTATTACTAATCTTTTTACCTCTCTCTTTCTTTCTACATATAGCTCTCTCTTTCGCCTCTCAACTTCTTCCACGCCCCTATTTCTCATCCATTCATTGTATGCTTTCTCCTTTTGTGCCACAGCTTGTCTCACCTCTTCATTCCACCACGCTGTTCCTTGCACCCCCCTCCATCTTCTCTTCATCCCACGCACCACATCACATGCTGCACATATTTCTTGGTTGAATATCCTGCACACACCTTCCACGTCCCCCATCTGCTCCAATTCGTATTTGCCCAATCGTTCCTCCACTTCTTTCTTATATTCTGCATTTTTCTCATCCTCTTGTAATCTTTCCACTCCCCTTGAAAATACTCCTTCTTCCCGTCCTTCCCTTCTTCTATTACTCCATCTTATTCGTATCTTGATTCTGCCCACCACCAAGTAGTGGTCAGGAAGTCCACTCCCCAAACCTCTATAAGCTCTTGCATCCATTGCACATTTTCGCATCCTTTCATCCACACACACATAATCAATCATTGCCTTCCTTTCATTCAGTTCACCATCCACCCTTCTCATCACTCACCATGTATACATGTGTATCATTTGGTGCCTGAAGAGGGTATTGGCTATCACCAACCCCCTCCTACCACAAATGTCCACTAACGCACTGCCATTCTCATCTATCTCAGCAGGCACACCCCACTCACCAACTATTCCATAAACCTTCACATCCCTTACTTCACTATTCATATCACCGATCAAAAACACTGTCTCATTCCTTCCAAACTTTTCCATGCACACTTCCACATTTGTCCAGAACTGTTCTCTCACTCTGCCTGCACAATCTTGCATTGGCGCATAAACACACACAATCGCCCACATTTGTATTCCAACTTTCAATCTTACCCACACAATCCTTGACCCAACTGATCCATACTCTCTTATGTTCTTCTTCCATCTTTTACTCACAACTATACACACACTCCTTCTTTTGCCCTCTCATTCTCACCTACTCCTGCACATATATTCCATCCATATTCCTATTCTCTCACCCTCTCACCTCACCATTTAGTTTCAGTTACTCCACATACATCAACTTTCGCATCCTCGAGCATCTGGACAATCTCTCTCTCACCTCATCATTCGCACCTCTTACATTCCAAGTTCCGATTACCATGTCCTTTGTCCGGTCCTTGTTTTTTGGTCAGTCCTTGTCCGAGGCTTCTTGTTTGTCTTTTTAGTTATTTGTTTTCCAGGGAGAGGCACTAACCCTCCGCCAACCCTTTTAGTCGCCTTGTACGACAAGCAGGGATACTGGAAGAGTATTCTTGGAAAAAAAAAACGCTTAGGCATCGATGGCCATGTAGCACAACATGGGCCCTAACTCCCGACCTTATGGACGACGAGTCAATGCTCTATTGACTGAGCTACTAGGCTAACATTAACAACCTTACCTGACTCTCTCAATATACAGTACTAGTAGCATTTGGTAATCCGCAACAATATAATATGAAAAAGGAAAATTGAGACTGTAGATCATAGACAGTTTATTGATGTGTTAGCAATGGGTTTATCCTCCCTTCTGCACAATAACATCACGGAGTCTATCAGGCACGCTGGAGACGACACTTCTCACAATGTGCGGCTCTCACTATAGAGATTCCCATTCTTGCCGTATATGTTCCATCAACTGTTCGGCTGTCGACTCTCTTTCTGGCTCCCGTGTGTTGACCATATTAGCCCAGATACTTTCAACTGGGTTGCAGTCGCAACCTTTGGTAGGCCAGTCCAAGAGCTGAAGATTTTCCTGTGTAGTAATCCACTCCTGGACTGCACGTGCCATGTGAAATGGGCACCGATCATGGACGAATATGTTGGGACCTGGTTGGAAAGGATGTTACTCCTGCAGGGAAGGTAGGAAAAATTCCTTATGAATTTCCAAATACTTGTGGGCTGTGAACCGTCCCTCTGCTCTCGTAATATTCCCAGCCATGGATAGATGTCCAGGCCCATACATTGCACGCTTTATGTCCACTTCTGGTCTCGTAGGTGTTTGGGCACTCGATTGTAGCTAAGAAAAGAATATTACGTTATAGGATTTACTTTTGGTTCTGGCTTCCTCCTTTAGTTGAAAGCTACCCTATGTTTCTTTTTTAATGCTTATATATATATATAAATATATATATATATATATATATATATATATATATATATATATATATATATATATATTGTTACGGAACAGAAAGAGATAATGAACACTTCAAGTGAGAACACTAAAATCACCACTGTCCCGCAAATTTCCAGGTTCAAAACAAAAGACGTAAAATTACAAGTCAAAGTTTAATGCTCAAACTAACAACTAAACATTCAGGACTCATAAGGATAATGTAATGGCAAAAAACACGTTGAATATATGGTTAACTGCAATAGCCTCTATTAACACGAAATTAGCAAGAGTAAATTTATCTAAGTCAGTCCTGATAAAATGAGAAAACCGGATAATGCTCAGTTAATGCAAGATATATTATTACAGATACAAAATATTATTACTGCTGGCTGACATCAAACTTCACATCGACCACAAAAACCTCACCAGGCCCACGAACCAACACCTAATGCTATACAGTACAAGAAAAAAAATGTAATAACACTTATACTCAAATTACACAGCAGCTAGATGGCTGGAGACTTCCTGAGCACTCACAAAAATAATAACAACTATACAGGGGAGGACAGAGATGTGAACAAAATGAGGAGTAGATCTAAGTGGCAATTAATGCAGAGACTGAGCTCATTATATAAGGGCCGGCAGAGCTTGATACAACTTGTAAGAAGGACGCGCAAATGAAGCCATAGGGGACAAAGAGTTGACACTCCTGCTTTAAACAACAGAAAGAACGACTTACTCTACTATAAGGGAGGAGGGGGGGAGTGAGGTAGAACACGCACTATGGAAGCCACGAGGCGAATCGTGATCAAACATGCAGCATACTGTACGTTAGAATTATACAAAGGATGATGAAATCATAGGCTATGTAACTATATATATATATACATATATATATATATATATATATATATATGTGGAGAGGATGGAGGGTGAAAGCCTGACGACGTGTGTGTTTGTGTGTGAGGGGGCGGGGGCATGCGGGAGGGGGAGGCCGAGGATGAGATGGAGGGATGGGGTGGAGAGGTATATGAGAGACGGGGGTGTCAGTTGGGAGCAGGGCAGTGAGATGGCGGGGGACAGGGGGACTAGGAGGCGATATGTTTGTGGCCACCCAAACGGAATTGAGGCGTCTGGCAATATATATATATATATATATATATATATATATATATATATATATATATATATATATATATATATATATATATATATATATATATATATACTGTAGTTATAGGAGGAATAACAGTTATCTAGTCTAGTGAATAGGTGGAAGTAATCTATCTATCTATCTATCTATTGCCAGACGCCTCAATCCCGTTTGGGGTGGCCACAAACAAATCGCCTCCAAGTCGCCCTGTCCCCCGCCATTTCACTGCCCTGCTCCCAACTCACACCCCCTCTCTCATATACCTCTCCCCCCCATCCCGCCAACTCATCCTCGGCCTTCCCCTCTCTCTTCCCCCCTCCACCTCACTCACATACACTCTCTTCGTCAGTCTCTCACCCTCCATCCTCTCCACATGGCCAAACCACCTCAGTGTGTTCCTCATAACGCTTCCTATCACATCCACATCCACACCACAATGCTCCTTTATATCCTCATTCGTCAGCCTGTCTCTCCACGTGACTCCACAGGCTCCTCTTAAATAACTCATTTCCACTGCTCTCACTCTTGACTTGTGTCCTTCCAACAATGTCCAAGCTTCACTTCCGTACGTTAGAGTTGGTATCACAATACTGTCATGTAGTAACTTTTTCACTTCCATGCTCACTTCCCTGTTTCTTATCACTGCTTTCAAGGAACCAGCAACCTTTCTTCCCTGCTGTACCCTTTCAAGCACTTCACCCTCCAAACCTCCATCCTTACTCATCACACTACCCAAATACTTAAACGTACTCACATTTTCCAATTCCTTCACCATCTAACCTCGCTGTACATTCACTAACTTCACCTCTCTCAAAGACCATCACTTAACTCTTCCCTACATTCACCTTTAGGTTCCGTTTCTTACACACTCTCTCAAACTCATCCACCAAGCCTTGCAGCTCCCCTTCGTCTTCACTCAACAACACAGTATCATCTGCAAACAACAGTACAGGGAGTTTCCAAACACTATCCTCTCTCACCAGGGCCACTCCAACATCCACTACCCTACCTTGTACCTCTTTTATTACCCCATCCATGTACAGATTGAACAACCATGGAGACATGACACATCCCTGTTTCAAACCAACTTTCAAAGAGAAAAATTCACTTAGTTCACCATCCACACGCACTGCAGCCTTCGCACCATCGTACATACTCTTCACAGCATTCAACAACTTCCCATCTACTCCATATATTCTTAACACTTTCCACAATCCTTGTCTATCCACCCTGTCATATGCTTTCTCCAAATCCATGAAAGCCGCATACAACTTCTTTCCCTTCTCTAGAAACTTTTCCACTAAAGATCTAAGAATGAATATCTGATCTACACAACCTCTTCCCTTCCTAAAGCCTCCCTGTTCTTCTCCAACTAATTTCTCTGTTCTTTCTCTAACTCTGTCTATAAGTATCCTACCATACACTTTTCCTATTATACTAAGAAGACAAATGCCCCTATGATTACCACAAACTTCTTTTTCCCCTTTTCCTTTGTACAAGGGAATAATTATACCTGACTTCCAATCCTCCGGGACTCTACCTTCCTCCCAGGCCAATCTGCACATCTTCCACATCCATTCTACTACTATCTCTCCCCCATGCTTCAGCATTTCACCACACACTCCATCAATTCCTGGGGCTTTCCCTGATTTAACTTTCTTCATTGCTTCCACAACTTCTATCCTACTGATTTCTTCCTGTCTTCTCACCTCCCTCCTTCTCCCAGCCATTCCCCAGCCACTTATACTCGCATTACTTCCATCCTCTACGTTCAACAATTCCTTAAAGTGTTCTCTCCATCTGCTCACTTTTTCTCCCTTCTCCACTAGTAATCTACCATTTTTATCTTTCACTTCCCTGCTAACTTCACTTCCACCCTGTCTTACTCTTTTCACTTCTCTCCAGAACATTTTCTTACAGTCCCTCCACTTTACACTCAAATTCCTTTACACTCAAATTCCTTGGAAGTAATGTTTCTTATAATCTCTTGCATAATTTCACCTTACAGACTATGGGTGGTATATGCTATACTACATTTTAAAGACTCATTTATCCTTCCCATATGTTCTGGGTAACCGATTCACTGGTCAACAAAATTGTCGTTTCTGTTAAGTAATAGACAAATATATTAATATAAAGTGATTTTTAAATTTGACAAACCTTTCTCATTGTTGCTGATGTGATTTTCTGAGCCTATTTCACAGTGAATCACCGAGTTCGTAGGCCTAATCCTGTGATTTATGATATGCTGTATGTGTTATAGTATTACAGCCGGTTTTTTTTTTTTTCTAACTGGCGCAAGTTTCGGTGATCGACATACCCACCACTCTTCCTGGGAAAGAAATACAGATTCACTTGATCATTCCACATACCCATTCCAAACATTTTTACCCTCTCGTGAAGATTGCACAAATATAGGATTAGTCTAAAAAAGAAAATTATGAAGGTTAAATTAAAAGAAAACAGTGTGAAATTATAAGTGTTTAAACCCAGCGAGGGATCTCTCTTCATTCGTCTGCAGGCGCCTGTGTAACCATACCGACTCCTTACTTATCCACTACAAAGTTATCATTTTAGTGTAATTTTGATTACATTGCGTGAAAATTCAGCCTTTCTTATGTTAGATGACCTACTGTTAATACCAAAAAAGAATAACGGGCAATCATGAATACGGGAGTGTGATGTTTTTTTAATGTCGATTGCCGAGGCTTACTCCAGCGCTCTCTCTCTCTCTCTCTCTCTCTCTCTCTCTCTCTCTCTAAAGCTATATGAAACACTGGTTGCGGCAGTGCTTTTAGGTCAAACATCAATATATCAAACATCTTACTAGGTATTATTTCTCCTCCACACATGAGCCCTACCATGATCGGACGATCGGGGAGTTTTCTCGTCAGAGAAAACCCGTGATTAGAAGTCTAGCCTTTGGTTCTCATATTGGTTGGCAAATTCCAGCCTGGCAGCACGATGCACTTCTGTGAGGCTCTCCTTTTTCGCGGGAACAGAGAACCCTATGATGTATTCCCGCCTCATGTAACCGCCGACGGACTGTAGAGAGAGATACTTCTAGTTCAAGTCTCTCCCGGAGTGCCACTGCAAATTTTGTTAATGGTGATTCCTGTGTCGCACATAGTAACACGTCGTCCTGCTGGCGCGTCGTCACTGGTGAGCGTGGTCGTTTTGCTGTAGAATGCAGTTATTTACGTTGTCAGACTATTGAAAGTATGTCGATCTCACTGTAAACATTTTCCTACTTCCTTGAATGAGTAGTTAGTGCGGATTAGTATTACGCTAAGTGGGGTTATGCATGGAAAAGTTTCCGTTTTGAGTGCTATGAGAGCCTTTGGGGTGTGTAGGAGATTCAACAATAGCAGTGTTGTGGCCCTCAAGGAAATGCTACATATGCAAACCCTCATTAATATTTACGAGCTGTCTTTTTTAGCGTGAGGCGGTGATTCAGGGACAAAATCGGTGTCCCTAATTATGTAGGATACATGAAACCAACGAACTGACAAACTTCTTTGGAAGACTTACAACCCCAGTTCCTATTTATTATATTACGGATTTAGTGTTTAAGGGAAATATATATTTATCAGGTATATACGTATGTCAGAAAGAGATAAAGCTTAAAAAAATAATCTAAATAGCAATGGCAAACAGTTATAAACATTTCTTGGTAGAAAGCCATACCATGCGCAAAGGTTCCAGTCTCCCCGAGAGGGCTGAGGTCACAGACTCAGGTAATGCCATGAGGGTGGACACACTTGTCACCTTTCGCTTGAAAATCTGGACCACGACAGCCTACCCACGGGCCCCTACCCAAACGAGGCGGGCGATACGAGAAAGATACAAATACAATAATAACTTTGTAGAAGGCCACTCAATAAAGTGCATACCTTCGTGAAGGCCCAACAATCCTTTGCTGTGGTATGCACTCCATTTGAATGATCTTTTATCCAGATCCACTCTCGAATTTAACGGGTTATTTCCTGGCCCATGGCCCATCCCTCAACCAAGTTTCATGAATATCCGTTCAGTAGTTGACGGATGTATGGGCTCTACAGAGTGCCTCTTTAACCGGATGCATTCCAAAGTTTAATGGGTTCTTCCTACCCCGTGCTCCATCCCTCCACCAAATTTCACGGAAATCTGTTCATCAGTTTTTGCATAAAAGACACACACACACACACGCACACCGCTCGCTGGTGCAGTGGTAACGTTCTCGCTTGCCATCTGGTAAACGGGAGTTCGCGCCTCGCTCTTGCGAAAAGTTTCACTGACGAAGTGGGTGGTTACTGTCCCCCTTGAGCAAGGGGACGGGTGTGTGGGTGTGTGAAGGTCACAGCCTTGCCCTTAGATCGGACTATATGAGCTCTCAGCTCCCTTCCGGGAGGGTAAAATGCTGACGATCACGACCATCAGGTGATCCTGACCGACCCGGTGAATTACACACGCACACACACACACACTCGCAAGACAGGCACAAGTACACAATCTGACAGACACCACACACACTCACACAGACACACGCACACACTCAGACACTCTCAGAAATACACAAGCACACAGACAAACACACACACACACACACACACACACACACACTAAAACACACACAGACACGCGTACACTCAGAAAGACCGACACATACAGACATACAGACACTCAGAAAATAAACCTCGTGGTGGAGGTAACAATAGTGCATATTTACTGCCGTTCGATAACAACAGAGGAACGTGGCTAAATTAGTTCACTAATTGAAAATGGTGCAAGAGGAATGCAGTGTTGTTCACCGTATGCATACGTACCCTGATTAGTCAGATCTCCAGATTCTTGCCAGTTTCTTGCCACAGTTCTGGTTGATATGTCTAATTCGTTGGCGACGGCCCGGATACTTAATCCACCCTCTCGAAGACCGATGATCTGTCCTCGTAGTGCAACCTCGCTGTTTCTTCTGTCCATGACGAACACCTTTGACTGGCGTTGCATTATTTATGATGCCCAGACGAAAGTTCGGTTTGCCCATGGTTGGCAGCCTACTACGCCTGATAATAAACATGATTGGCTACTGCCCCATTAATTCTTAAGGATCGCTGGGTCTCGTATACGTCGCTCTTGGCGGTTCATATTACGAGTATACTATGCCCATGATAACATACCAGCTTTTATTTGTCATGGTGGCCTGCCTGAGTTATTTGGGTGTGTGATATTAGGTATGACTGAGTTACACCACCGCATATTGCTTACATTCCTTTAAATTTTACTGTTTTTTTTTTTTTTTTCACTGCAGAACAGTTTCATAAATTACTTCACATCCATGTCATACCTAAATTGCTTTCTGGTCATTGTTCTTGCATTATTCTTTCGATGCTATATATATAATTCATTCATCATCTAATCCTTTGTTATCCATGAGCAACGTAGGAGCCGGGGCTTAGGCAATTAGGTCCTGACATTTAAGATAAGGGTGATCGGCCTCACTCATCCCTGAGTCGCATTACGTGAACAATAAACCCCAGCCACCCCTTGGATATAAACCTAAAGTCTCATTCGGTTGTAGCACCTTAATTACCCACTAAACCACTAGGAGTCATAATGTGGTTATACGGTTACCACCTAGCGTAGTAAATGGTTTCTTGGTGTAGTACAGGAAACCATTTGGCTCGTCACTCAGTGCAAAATCGCCCATAGGCAGAAGGAAGAGGAAATATTGAAGGAAAGAGAGGCAGAAGAGGGAGGGAGGAAGAACGGATGAGAGAGAGCACCATTACATCGAGTGAGTGGATTTTGAGCGTCCCCGCCTACCATCAATATATATATATATATATATATATATATATATATATATATATATATATATATATATATATATATATATATATATATATATATATATATATATATATATATATATATATATATGATGAATATGTTCATCCTCCATTATACGTTGCGCTAGACAAGTCTTATTTTGGCCAGCATCTCATTCAGTAAAGCAAGGTCTGCTTCGGACCAACAGCACCCCTGAACATCCACAACGAAGCATCCAACTCACTGATTGGTCCCAGCACCATCACCTTAAATTAAGCTCGAATTACAGGCTGTCAGTACCTGACAGCAATATAGCTGTCAGGTACTGACAGCTACATTGCTACACAAATCATAGCAATGTAGCTCTCAGTACCTGACCACTATGCCGGGCTTCCTCCAACTCATTCGCGTCTTAATTACGACGATGTAAACAAACACAATGGTGCCACATCTACTAAGACGCCACAAGTCGGTGTAGTACTTAGAAGTGAAGGCGACTGTACTTAAACGTACCTCATTTTCCATTTCTTCATCATCCAACCTCACTGTACACTCATTGACTTCACTTCTCTTGAAGACCACAACTTTACTTTTCCCTACTTTCATCTTTAGATTCTGTTTTGTACATGATCTCCCAAACTCATCCACCAAGCCTTGCAGCTTCCCTTCGTCTTCACGTAACAACATGGTAACTTCTGCAAACAATAGTACAGGGAGTTCCAAACACTGCCCTCTTTTAATAGGACCACTTCAACATCCACTGCCCTACCTTGTATCTCTTTTATAACCCCATCCATGTACAGATTCAACAACCTTGGAGACATGACACTTCCCTGTTGTAACCCAACATTCAAAAAGAAAAATTCACTCAGTTCACTATCCATTCGCACTGCAGCCTTAGCACCCTCATCCATACTCTTCACAGCATTGTACAACTTCCCATCTACTTCATATATTCTTAATACTTTCCACAATCCTTGTCTATCCACCTGTCATATGCTTTCTCGAAATCCATGAAGGCCGCATACAATTTCTTTGCCTTCTCTAGAAACTTTTCCACTAAGATCTAAGAACGAATATCTGATCTACACAACCTCTTCCCGTCCTAAAACCTTCCTTTTCTTCTCCAATTAATTCCTCTGTTATTTCCCTAACTCTGTCAAAAAGTATCCCATCATATACTTTTCCTATTACACTAAGAAGATGTCCCCATGATTACCACACACTTTTTTCCCCTTTCCCTTTGTACAAGGGGATAATTATACCCGACTTCCAATCATCCGGGACTCTACCCACCTCCCAGGCCAATCTGCACATCTTCCACATCCATTCTGTTACTATCTTTCCCCCATGCTTCAGCATTTCACCACACTCTCCAGTAATTCCTAGGGCTTTCCCCATTTTGACTTTCTTAATTGCTTCCACAACTTCCCTCCTATTGATTTCTTCCTGTCTTCTCACCTCTCTCCTTCTCCCAGCCATTCCCCAGCCACTTATACTCACATTACTTTCATTCTTTATGTTGAACAATTGCTTAAAGTGTTCTCTCGATCTGCTCGCTTTTTCTTCCTTCTCGACTAGTAATCTGCCATTTTTATCTTTCACTACCCGACTAACTTCATTGCCACCCTGTCTAACTCTCTTTACTTCTTTCCAGAACATTTTCTTACAGTCCCTCAACATTACACTCAAATTCCTTCCAAATTCCTCATCCACTCTCTTTTTACACTCTTGCTAATCTTTTCACCTCTTCTTCCTTTTGCATATAACTCTCCCTTTCCTCTCTCAACTTCTTCCACGCCTCTATTTCTCATCCATTCATTGTATGCTTTCTTCTTTTGTGTCACAGCCTGTCTCACCTCTTTATTCCACCATGCTGTTCCTTCCACCTTCTTCCATCGTCTCTTCACCCCACACCATCTCACGTACCACTCGTAGTAACTCAAATTTCTCCTGCTCCTTCCGATGCTTGCCAAATATCTTTCTAACAACTTTACTTCGTTATCCTTTGCTCCTATTTTCCACTCTGACGACTCTGCAACTGTTTCTTCTACTAACAAAGCAGAACTCTTTGCTCAGAATATCTTCTTCATTTCCAGCTTAGACGATTCTGGTGCTGTTCCTCTATCATTTCCTCCCTTTTGCTTCCTCATGGCTGACAATGAATTTTCTTCATTTAGTGTATTTTCTGCCATCACTGGTGTTGATACTGACAGGGCATATGAGCCTGACGGGATGCTGATGGGGTCCCTCCACTTGACCTCAAACGATGTGCTTCTGTGCTTACATCCTGCCTAGATAAACTCTGTCGCCTGTCTGTCAACTTGTACCTTTCCTTCTTGCTGGAATATTGCTGTTATGGAAAGTTGATCATTTTCAGCCCTCTAACTATCGTCCTATTTTTAAAATGCAAGGAAGAAGCAACAAAAGGCTAAGAGCCTGTAAGTTTCTTCCTCTAAGAAAAAAAAAACACACACTAGATAAGAGAGCCAAATTCAAGAACTGATCCTTTTGAGGTCCATCAACACGCTGCATTTGAAAGACTGGAGATCATTGGCAGTCGGCAGTACAGACAGAGGGAGACAGTTCCAGAGGTGACCTGTTGCATATATGTAGAACTAGGAGTAATGGTCAACTCTTGCATTAGAGAGTTGGACAGAAAAGGGATGAGATTTTGTTGTTAGACGGGTGCTATGCACCTGCCGTAGTGGAGGAGGGATGCAACCATACAGTTCAGACGAGCAGTGGTCATTGAAGTAGCGAACGAAGAGAGAGAAAGATGCAACAGTCCAGTGAAAATACAGAGGTTGAAGGGAGCTAGTAAGAGGAGGAGAGCTAATGAGACGAAAAGCTTTTGACCCCAACTTGTTGAGAAGAGCAGTATATGAGGAGCCTCCCCACACATGAGAGTTGTACTCTACATAGGGGTGAATAAAATCCGTGTATAAAGTCAACAACTGTGCAGGGGTAAAGAAGGTATGGAGTCGGCTTAGCACACCTAATTTCTTGGAAACAGACTTTACAGGAGAGGTAATATGTTATTTCCATGATAAATCCCGGGAGAATGAAGCCTTAAGAATGTTTTAAGATGATACAGGATTAAGCTGAATATTGTTGAAAATTAGATGGCTCTCCTGTGGAAGATTTTGTCGGGTCGATAGATGTAAGAACTGAGCTTTTAATACATTAAAAACAAGATGAATTTTACCTTCGTCAGAGATATGAGCGAAGTCAGGCATCAGTTGTGCTATAGCCTCATCCCTTGTTTGTTGAAGTAACTGCTGAGATGGACGCTGTGGGAAGTGAATGGAAAGATGAAGGGTGGAGTCATCAGCATATTTGTGGATGGGGTTAGATGTGCAGCATAGAAGGTCATTGATGAATAAAAGGAAGAGAGTTGGTGATAGGAAAGGGCCCTGAGGAACACCACTATTGATAGCTCTAGGAGAAGAACAGTGGCCGTCTACAGCAGTAGCTATATTACGACCAGACAGGAAGCTATAGATAAAGGAACCGGTAGAATAGAAACCGTAAGAGGGGAGTTTGGAAATTGAAGATTTATGCCAGACTCGATCGAAAGCCTTTGAGATGTCAAGTGCAAGACAAAACTTTCCCCAAAGTCCCAAAAGGAGGATGACCACTAGTGAAGCCTCCCTGGCGGAACCCATACTTACAATTGGAAAGAATGTTGTGACAGGAAAGATGTTTGAAAAAATTTTGGTTAAGAACAGACTCAAAAACCTTTGAAATACATGCGGTTAAATAATTACACTAACATCTTTGTATAGTGTTTGAAACTATTGTGTGATAACAAAAAATTAAAGCACCTCCCCTATCATAATCTTTGATTGTCATCAGGGGCTAAGGCAGGGGTGCTCCACTGGCCATCTTTTCACATTCCTTTAAGACTCCTGGTCATTCTCCTTTCGGGACTTCGGTGAAAGATTTGTCATTGCACTTGATATTTCAAAGGCTTTCTATCGAGTCTGGCATAAGTCTTAAATTTACGGCCCTCATACGGTTTCAGTCCTATCTGTGCCTTTATCTCTAGTCGTTCTGTAGCTGCTGTTATAGACTGTCACTGTTCTTCTCCTCGGGCTATCTATAATGGTGTTCCCCTGGGCACTAGCCTGTCAATAACTCTCTTCCTTCTACTCATCAATGACATACTATGGTTTCCATATAACCCTAATCACTCATATGCTGATGACTCAACCCCCCACCTTTGCATCTACTTCCCACAGCATCCATCTCAACAGTTACTTCAACAAACAAGAGAGGAGTATATGGCACACTTACAGTAATATCTGACTTGGCTCATACCTCTGATTCGGGTAAAAGTAACCTTGTTTTTAATGCATCGAAAACCCAGTTCTTACATTTTTCGACCTATTAAAATCTACCATAGGAATATTCTCTAATTTTTAACAATACCCAACTCATTCCCGCATCATCTTTGAACACACTTGGGGTTTCATTCTCTCGAGATTTATCTTGGAAAGATAATATTACCTCCCTTAATAAAATCTGCTTCCAAGTGATTAGGTGTGCTATGTTGACTCTGTACATTATTTACCCCTGCACAGTTGTTGACTTTAAACAGGGGTTTTATTTGCCCTTGTGTACACCACTACTTTAATGAATGGAAAGGCCCCCCACATACAACAATAGTCAAAGACATTTCATCTCATTAACTCTCCTTCTCTTACTGGCTGCCTTCAACCCGTATTTCTTTGCCGTGCTGTTGCATCTTTGTCTCCTTTCTTTCGTTAATTCAATGGTCACTGGTCCTCTGAATTCTGTGCTTGAATCCCTCAACCACTAAGGCAGGCAGGTAGCACCAGTG
This sequence comes from Coenobita brevimanus, assembly GCF_032717465.1. Classification (NCBI taxonomy): domain Eukaryota; kingdom Metazoa; phylum Arthropoda; class Malacostraca; order Decapoda; family Coenobitidae; genus Coenobita; species Coenobita brevimanus. The sequence continues at coordinate 24,898,197 of NC_136986.1, forward strand.
TAAATGCAAACTCCTATCCTTTTTCTGCCCAACCTTCTAATGCAAGAGTTAACTGTTAATATCAGTCCTTTATGTGTGCAGCAGGTCAGCTCTGGAACTGTCTATACTGCCTATGACCTCCAGTCTTTTAAACAGTGTGTTCAAGCATCTTGAACAGATCCTCAGTTTGGGAATCTATTATCGTGTATTTATTTTTGCTTAGAGGAAGCAGTTTGCAGGCTTGTAGCTTTATTTTTTTTTCTTGCATTAAAAAAAAAGGAATTGCTGCAATAGTGTTTCAAAAATGGACATGACCACAGGGATAGCTCAAGTAATCTTATGTGACACAGAAAACTTACTCACAGAGAAAGTAAAAGCAATTGTAATGGCTAGTCATGTGTAGTAAACCTTGGAATTTCTTTAATCTCTCCCATTCAACACACTGTAATGCACATTGTCACTCTGAATATACTGGTAAAACTGGGCAAATAAACTGAGTTACCCAAACGTATAAGGGGTGCTGAATCATTCATGTGGCGGTGGCCGGGGGCAGTGGAGAGGAGTGTCAAGGACAAGTCGGGCAAGAGGGATCACGAATGTATGCGGGCACGGAAGCCCTCATTGTCCCAACCTGGGGCGAGGGCTGTGGGCTGTAACTACCGACTCGCCCCCGTACGAAAACATCCTTTCGTGACTTCCCAAATTACCTCCATTCATCGCCTCCTACCTCCACAATGCCTTCACCTACAGCCGACCTGTGGACATTTTTTTTTTTTTTTTTTTTTTTTTTTATGCGAGGAAGAAGGAATCAAAGGCCATGAGCCCGCAGTAACAGTTCCCTCCAAGAGAAAAACAAAATACAATAGAGAGCCAAATTCAAGATCCGATCATTTTGAGATGCCTGGACACACTGCGTTTGAAAGACTGGAGATCATAGGCAGCAGGAAATACAGATAGAGGGAGACAGTTCCAGAGCTGACCTGTTGCATAAATGAAAGACTGGGAGTAACGGTTAACTCTTGCATTAAAGAGTTGGACAGAAAAGGGATGAGAGTTTGCTGCCAGACGGGTGCTACGCGCACGTCGTAGAGGTGGAGGAATGCAAGCAGACAGTTCAGAGGAGCAGTGACCATTAAAGTAGCGATAGAAAAGAGATAAAGATGCAACAGTGCGGCAAAGAGACAGAGGTTGAAGGGAGTCAGTAAGAGGAGGAGAGTTAATGAGACGAAAAGCCTTTGACTCCACCCTATTGAGAAGAGCTGTGTGTGGGGAGCCTCCCCACACATGAGAGTTGTACTCCACACAGGGGCGGATAAAACCCCTGTATAGAGACAACAATTGTGCAGGGGTAAAGAAAGAGCGGAGTCGGCTTAGCACACCCAAACTTTTGGAAGCAGATTTTACAAGAGATGTAATATGATCTTTCCAAGATAAGTCCCGAGTAAATGAAACCCCAAGCATGTTCAAGGATGATGCAGGATTAAGCTGAATATTATTAAACATTAATGGGTATACCTGTGGAAGATTTTGTCGGGTTGATAGGTGTAAGAACTGAGTCTTAGATGCATTAAAGACAACCATATTATTTTTACCCCAGTCAGAGATACGAGCCAAGTCAGACATTAGGTGTGCCATAGCCTCATCCCTTGTTTCTTGAAGTAACTGTTGAGATGGGCGTTGCGGGAACCGAATGGAAAGGTGAAGGGTGGAGTCATCAGTGTATGAGTGGATAGGGTTAGATGTACAGCTTAGAAGATCATTGATGAATAAAAGGAAGAGAGTTGGTGACAGGACAGAGCCCTGAGGAACACCACTGTTGATAGATCTAGGAGAAGAACGATGGCCGTCTACAACAGTTGCTATAGAACGACCAGAAAGGAAGCTAGCGATGAAGGCACAGATAGAAGGATAGAAACCGTAGGAGGGCAGTTTGGAAATTAAAGATTTATGCCAGACTCGATCGAAAGCCTTTGAGATGTCAAGTGCAATGGCAAAGCTTTCGCCGAAGTCCCGAAAGGAGGATGACCAGGAGTCTGAAAGGTAGGTGAGAAGATCGCCAGTGGAGCGTCCCTGACGGAACCCATACTGACGATCGGAAAGAAGGTTGTGATAGGAAAGATGCCTTAAAATTTTTCCATTAAGAATTGACTCGAAAACTTTTGAAATACAGGACGTTAAAGCAATTGGACGATAGTTGGAGGGTTGGAAGTGGTCACCCTTCTTTGGGACTGGCTGAATGAGAGCAAACTTCCAGCAAGAAGGAAAGGTACAAGTTGACAGACAAAGGCGAAAGAGTTTGCCTAGGCAGGGTGTAAGCACAGAAGCACAGTTCTTGAGAACAACAGGAGGGACCCCATCAGGCCCATATGCCTTGTTAGTACTGAGGCCAGTGATGGCAGAAAATACATCAACTGAAGAAATTTTAATGTTAGCCATGAGGAAGTCAGAGGGGAGAAGTGATGGAGGAACAGCACCGGAATCGTCTAAGGTGGAATTGGAGGAGAAAGTCTGTGCGAAGAGATCTGCTTTATCAGTAGAAGAAATAGCTACAGAACCATCAGAGTAGAAAAGAGGAGGGAAGGATGATGAGGTAAAGTTGTTAGAAAGATTTTTGGCAAGGTGCCAGAAGGAGCGGGAAGAATTCGAGTTGGAGAGTTGAGAGCATTTAGTATGGATGAAATTATTTTTAGTAGAGCGAAGAACAGACTTAGCACGATTTCGGGCTGAAACGTAAAGATGATGTGATTCAGGGGTGGGTTGGCTCCGGTACCTTTTGTAGGCCCTCTCCTTGTTGCGGACAGCATTAGAACAAGCGTGATTAAACCAAGGCTTTCTTGCGTTAGTCAAAGGATATGAGAAAGGAATGTATGCTTCCATGCCCAAGAGAATAACCTCCGTAATGCGCAAGGCACACTCAGATGGCTCACGGCCATGGAAGCAATTATCATTCCAGGGAAAATCAAATAAGTACTGCCTGAGGGCCTCCAAGTTCGCGGCTCCAAAATGCCACAGACGACGTTTCCCTGGAGGGTCCACAGGCCGTACCGGAGTGATAGGACAGGTTAAGGTAATAAGGTTGTGATCGGAGAAGCCCAACGGAGAGAAAAGATTAACATAGTAAGCAGAAGGATTAGTTGTGAGGAAGAGGTCAAGTATGTTGGAGCTCTCTCCAAGGCGGTCAGGGATACGGGTAGGGTGCTGTACAAGCTGCTCTAGGTCATTAAGGATAGAAAAGATGTAGGCTTGTTCACCAGGTGGATCCGTGAAAGGAGAGGAGAGCCAAAGGTGGTGGTGAACATTGAAATCTCCAAGAATGGAGATTTCAGAGAAAGGAGAAATGGACAGAATGTGTTCCATCGTAGAAGTAAGATAGTCGAAGAATTTTTGATAGTCAGTAGAATTAGGGGATAAGTAAACAGCACAGATATATTTAGTCAGAGAATGACAGGAAAGCCGAAGCCAGAGTGTGGGGAATTCAGAAGAATCAAGTTCAGGAACACGAGAGCAAGATAAGTCGTTGCGTATGTATACACAACAGCCACCTTTGGCTTTGAAATGAGTATAGAGAAAGTAGGAGGATACAGAAAAGTGTTTGCTGTCGGTTGACTCAGACAGCTGAGTCTCCGTCAGAAAAAGAAGGTGAGGTTTAGAGGAGGAGAGGTGGTGCTCAACAGAGCGAAAGTTAGATGAAAGGCCGCGAATGTTGCAGAAATGAAGAAGAAGAGAGTCAGACAGTGGTTCCAGGCACCTCGAGTCGTCACCGGGAGAGGGGCAGATGGTGGGGGCATTTATGGTCCCCCCCCCTGGGGACTCCGAGGCTTGATTAATCGATGCCATTTTTGTGAATTTTGAATAGGAAGTGTAGTGTGTACTGTGCATGTAGTTTGGTGAAGATAGTTAGAGAAATTTGTACTGGAGAGCATGCTGGCCTACTCTCTGTGTAACTGAGACACTGAAAAAGTTCAGCAAAGGGGGATGGTCAGGAACTAGTCCTGAGGGCTGATGAAACGGGAGCTCCAGCACTCCCTGTCATCAGCTTTCCATCCACCTCGGGAGTACTGCCCTGCTCGACTGGTGCTACAGTCTACTCCACACAATGTGCATTACAATGGAAAGATGAAGGACAAATGAACAATGTGGTCCTTAACTGAAAGTTAAGTATACTGTAATTATGCACTCATGACTGGTTGAAAAAGCCTACTTTCAAGGGAAAAAATGCGTACGAGAACGGCTCGGCTTGTAAGACCCCCATGGTTCAGGGGTTAAGACTGAAGTGTGCATAATACTTGGGTCACTACATTGTGAAGCTGTTGGAGATATGATAATGAACAGGAGAGGTACCGATGGTGATTGAAGCCCAGTTCGGGGAGGGGGCTTGAGTAGATCTACACTTTTTGTAGACTGATACTGTAGGACAGGTAGCACTGGCAATTAATTTAAGATTTTGATTTGAAACTGTTTGTGAGGCACAGGAAGCTAAACAGGGTTGCGTGAACTGAGATGAATGATTAGAAAAGATTAGAATGTTTAAATGTTGAAGAAGGTTGGGTGTGGTACACAAGGTCAAGATTAGTATAAGCTTGGCAAAGGATGTAATGAATATTATTTTTGACAAACAAAAAACAAAAGTAATCACACGCCACTTTCAAACACGAGGCATCCTACAGAACAACTACAAATTAAAATTTTGGCATCAGAGGTACGTTCTTGGCTGCTGAATAACTTACCGTTTGTCAGATGCTGAGGTTTCAGTATTGATCACCAAGGTGTTCATCATGGAAAATGTCCAGTGGGAAACGAGTAGAGCCCCGAGGTCTTTCCTGGGCAGGTGAGTGACCACCAGGAGCCTCGTCGACCACACCAGGAGGCGGCCATTGAGGGACCAATCGGCGAAGGCAGTGAGGAAGGCTGGGTCGTCACTGACCACCGCCACCATCACGCACCACGACACCTGCCGCAACTGCTGACGTCACCATGGTACACGTTAGCTGTGTGACCTACCTGCCTCAGCAGTAATCAGACTGACCAACCCACCTCAGTAGTAATTGAGAATAACCTACCCACCTCAGAAGTGCAGTGAGCGTGACGTAAACGCCCCTACACCAATGCCAATGTGACCTATATGTCTCACCAGTAATTGGAGAATAACCTACCCACCTCATCAGTAATGCAAGAATGTACTACCCTCCTAAGCAGTAATGTGAGAGTGGCGAACCCACCTCAGCAATAATGAGAGAATACCTGACTGCCTCAAGAGTTATGTGAGAGTGACCTACCCGACGAGCCTGGCTGACCACCGGGGAGAGCTGGGCCTGCGTCACGTTAGTGTCCTGGCCGTCCATACACACCTCAAACACAGCCACACCCCGTGCTGCTCCAACATCACCAATACTCTAATAAAAAGCAGTATATAATTATGCAGTGTAAATTAGTTTTCATAGGGTTAAGATGCCGGCGAGGAAAGTGTATTATTACTTTAATATTTCTTATTAACTATCTATCTATCTATCTATAGCCAGACGTCTCAATCCCGCAAGGGAAGGCAACAAACGAATCGGTTCCATGTCGCTCTGTTCCCGGCCATTTTGCTGACTTACCCCAGCTCTGACCCCCTCTTTCATATACCTCTCCACTCCATTCTTCCATCTCATCCTTGGTCTTCCCCTCCCTCTCCCTCCCTTCACCTAACTCACATACACTGTCCTCGTAAGGCTCTTGTTCCCCATCCTCCTATGTGGCCAAACAACCTCGGTGTATTTCTCCTAACTTTTTTTTTTTTTCACATCCACATCCACACCACAATGCACCGTCGCTTCCTTATTTGTCAGCCTCTCTTTCCATGTAAACTCCACATGCTCCTCTCAAATAACTCATTACCGCTGTTTTCACTCTTGACTTGTACCCTTCCAACAAGGTTCAAGCTTCACTTCCATGCGTTAGAGTTGGTATCACAATCCTATCATGCAGAGGCTTTTTTAACTCCATGCTCACTTCCCCATTCCATATCACTGCTTTCTAAGAATCAGGGACCTTCCTTCCCTGTTGTACCTTTTCATGGGATTCATCCTCCAAATTTCCATCTTTACTCATCACACTACCCAAGTACTTAAATAAACACACATTTTCCATTTCCTCATCATCCAGCCTCACTGTGCATTCAGTGACTTCTTTTCTCTCGATGACCACAATTTTACTCTTCCCTGCATTCACTTCTAGATTTCGTTTCTGACACATTCTCCCAAACTCAGTCACCAAGCCTCGTAATTCCCCTTTGTCGGCATTCGATAATACAGTATTATCTCCAAATAATAGAACAGGAAGTTTTCAAACGCTGCCCTCCCTCATTAGGACCTCTCTAACATCCACTGCCCAACTTTGTATTTCTATTATAACTTCGTCAATATACAGATTGAACTAACATTGATACATGATAAATCTTGGTTTCAATCCAACATTCAGTCGGAAAAATATACTCAGTTCAACATCCACACCTACTGCAGCCTTAGCGCCCTCACACATATTCTTCACGGCATTCAACAGCTGCCCAATTACTCCATATATTCTTAATATATTCCACATTCTTAGTCCATCCACTCAGACAAATACTTTCTCCAGATCCATGGAGGTGATACACGTCTTCTTTTCCTTTGTAGAAACTTTTCACTGAAGATCTTATGACGAATGTGTGATGTACACAACCTCATGTCTTCCTAAAATCTTCCTGTTCCTCTCTAACTCATTCCTCTGTTATTTCCGTAACTCGGTCAGTTTCTTACCATATATTTTTCCTATTACACCTAGAAGACAAATACCACTATGATTACCACACACTTCTTTTTCCCATTTTCCATTATACAGGGGAATAATTATTCCTGACTTCCAATCACCCTGGACTCTGCCTTTCCACCACGCCAATCTGCATATCTTCCATATCCACTTCTTTAATCTCTCTCCCCCGTGCTTCAGCATTTCACCACACATTTCATCAATTCCTGGGGTGTCCCCATTTTGACTTTCTTCATTGCTTCCATCACCTCCAACCTACTGATCACTTCGTCCTTACCTTCCTCTTCGTCCCAGCTACTCCCCAGCCACTTATACTCGCACCAGTTCCATTCCCTGTGTCTAATAATTCCTTAAAGTGTTCTCTCAATCTGTTCACTTTTTCTCCCTTCACCACAAGAAATCTGTCATTTTCATCTTCCACGTCCCTACTTTCTTCTTTTTCACTCTGTCTCTCTGTACCTCCTTCCTCATTATCAAGGTATTTATTACAGCACAGCAATGTCTTTGATAAAAGAATACATTGTTTTCTATGTATTGATAAAGGAAGCTTTCACTGTTCAAACTCGGTTCTAGCTTTGAGACCATTGGATTGGTAATGAACTGAGATATTAAAGTAATGATCTCATCCAGTACTGGAGCATTATTTAACATCCTTTAACGTATTCTTTCCTGTTACCTTTATTATGGTGCTATTTGCTGCTAAGCTGTCCGTGAGCAGCAATGGAAAACAACTGCCTTGTAGCCAAGTTTCCAACACTGAACCAACCATCGGTACCGATTCCCACAGACGATCCCTATAATCTGTGATGAAATAATGCCTCTCTCTCTCTCTCTCTCTCTCTCTCTCTCTCTTTCTCTCTCTATATAAATAAATAAATAAATTAATTAAATAAATAAATAAATAAATAAATGAATAAATAAATAAACATGCACACACACACACACACACACACACACACATATATATATATATATATATATATATATATATATATATATATATATATATACAGGGTGTAACGCGACGTATGACAAAAACTTACACCAATGATTTATCATGTAATTTTGAGTATATTTTGTTCTATAAACATATGCTCTCTGCGACCCCATATTAGTACCCAGCATTCGGCTGTTTTGTGGAAAAGCTTCGTGCCTTGCATGTGCCATTAGGTGAGAGCTTGGCAGGGCGACGGGAGACGAGTATTGTTAGCTTATATTGCGCTGTACATGAAAATCCAATATCCGATCAGTACACACGAGTTTTAAGAAGAAACTTTACGTAGTCTATTGATTCTTTAACATCAAGTATTGCATTCATGCAATTCTTTTGCACAAATCGACTGTAATTAAGGATTAAATTCAAAATTTTATGTCTTGCAAGGGAGTAGGGAGGGAGGAAGGACAGGCTGGTGTGTTGTTGCCAGTTATGTAATATTTGGTTTGTAGAATGTTGCTACCAGCATTATCATAACATCCACAGCTCACTCAGTGAAAGAACATTACTGTACTGAGTGACTAGCATCACTTTAATTCAGGAGTAATATTATTATTCATTAAAAATTTTCTGCTGCAAGTAAACGTGGCACCATTTTTTTCATATGATGTTGACGTGAGGACAGTGACACAGGATTGCCAATGTAATGGCTATGTATCTAGACCTATTTTTTGCTTCTACTTGCGGCACTAACATCTGGTAACATGATATCTAGCTACATTCTGGATATTTTTGCCATTTTTAGGTGATATTCTAGAGATTTTATCATATTTTCTAGCGATGTTTTGCAGTGTTTATTATCTAGCGACATACTAGCAAGTTTTCAGGACTAAACTAGCGAGATTGATGATAAGGACTTGGCAACCCTGCGTCCACTGTCATTTGAACGGGAACCTTTGCAGGGGAGGTGCACACTTCAAATACTGTTCTCTTTGTTCTCTTGTTCGCCGGGTTCAGCTTCACATTTTCATTAAACAGCATGCCACGTACGTACAGCAATGAAGAATATGGAGATACCGAGTATTTTTTTACGGATTCTGCGATGGTAATGCCAGTCTGCAGAGAGGAATACAGGTGGAGATACCCAATTGCGCCACGTTTACTTGCAGCAGAAAAATTGATAAAATTCTTCCTGACGAAGTGAGGCTAATCTTCCTTTAGAATAACGTTTTTTCACCGAATGAGCTGTGGATGTTATGATAATGCTGGTAGCAACATTCTACAACCCAATATTACATAACTGGCAACAACACACCAGCCTGTCCTCCCTCCCTCCCTACTCCCTCGCAAGCCATAAAATTTTGAATTTAATCCTTAATTACAGTCGATTTGTGCAAAAGAATTGCATGAATGCATGACTTGATGTTAAAGAATCAATAGAATACGTAAAGTTTCTTCTTAAAACTCGTGTGTACTGATAGGATATGGGATTTTCATGTACAGCGCAATATAAGCTAATAATACTCGTCTCCCGTCGCCCAGCCAAGCTCTCACCCAATGGCACATGCAAGGCACGAAGCTTTTCCACAAAACAGCCGCATGCTGGGTACTAATATGGCGTCGCAGAGAGCATATGTTTATAGAACAAAATATACTCAAAATTACATGATAGGTCATTGGTGTAAGTTTTTGTCATACGTCGCGTTACACCCTGTATATACAGTATATGGAGCCTCTGTGGTACATTGGTAAAGTGTGCGTTTTCGTACATTGAAGAACGAGGGTTCGCGCTCCGCCAGGGTAATAAACTTTGGGAGCGTTCTTCATGCCACGTACTGCATTGGCGGACACAAGTGGTGCTGCGGTTGAACCAGTGTCGCATACTGTAAAGTATGTTTGCATTCAGTCAGCTTGCTCAGGCCAATTACACTTGGTTCACAGACTACACACACATCCAAAGCCACTCCAACACAGCAATTACACTTACAAGCACTTCTCACTCTACATACAGTCTCTACCAGACAGCCTAAGCCACTTGGTAGAGATACATTGGCTGTATCGCCCCCACTTCTGTCAGGATCGGCCAGTCCTGCAGTGGAGATTGAAAAGCTGATGAGATGAGATGACAAATATATATATATATATATATATATATATATATATATATATACCAGGAGACTGTAGTGACTGAGATGGAGGTTATTAAAAGGGGTGAAGGTTTTTATGTAAATTGTAGAGCGTGTGTAAGATTGGGAAATGCTGTGAGTGACTGGTTTCCTGTGAGAAAAGGGCTGCGACTGGAATGTGTGATGTCGCCTTGGTTGTTTAATATTTATATGGATGGCGTTGTAACGGAGGTGAATGCAAGAGTTTTAGGTGGAGGTCTGAGTCTGGTGAATGTTGATGGTGGAGAGTGGAATCTGAAGCAGCTGCTGTTTGCAGATGATACTGCACTGGTGGCTAATTCAGAGGAGAGATTGAGGAGTTGGTAGAGGAGTTTGGAAGAGTGTGTGAAAAGAGGAAATTGAAAGTAAATGAGAATAAGAGTAAAGTGATGAAGTGTATGAGGTTGGTAGATGGTAAGGAGATGAATATAGTTTTGAATGGTGAGTTGCTTGAGGAGGTAGAGTGTTTTAATTATTTAGGGTCACATGTTGCTGTGTATGGAATAATAGATGCAGAAGTGAAGTTTAGAATGAATCAAGTAGGAAAGGTGCTGGGAGGAATGAAAAAGGTATTTAGATGTCGTTCGCTTAGAATGGATGTAATGAGAAGGCTGTATGAGGGTGTTGTGGTACCGACTGCATTATATGGGGCTGAAACATGGAATATGGGTGTAGAAGAGAGGAAAAGTTTGAATGTAATAGAGGTGAGGTGTCTGAGGAGTGTGTGTGGAGTGACGCGTATGGATAGAGTGCGAAATGATGACGTGTAAAGAACTGCAGTTGTTCGGGAGATGGGTGGTAGAGTTGAGCAGAGGGTGTTGCGATAGTTTGGGCATATGGAGAGAATGGATAATGAGCGATTGGTGAAAAAGATAACTAGATCTAATGTGAGAAGTGTAAGGGTGAGAGGGAGACACGAATAGGATGGATGGACAATGTGAAGAGAGCGCTGGATGTGAGAGGGATGTCTGTTGAGCAAGGAAGAGTGGCTGTGCGTGACAGAAATAAATGGAGAGAAATTGTGAATGAATAAATGATGACGCAGCCCTGAGGGGATATTCTCTCGCATTTAGTCTGATCAGCTAGTCAGGTCAGGTGCGGGAAAGGGGATGGGTCTATTATGATGTGGCAGGGATAAACCAGCTCTGCTATAGGGCCCTGCTGCGGATGTCACTGATTGCACTGCGCAGTTGACCCTAGTGCGGTGTGGTACGGTGAGGCTCTGTCCCTTCTTCCCTTTGGGGCTAAGATGCGAATGAATGTGTTTGAATGGATGAGTAAATGGGGAGTGTGTCGTCCTGTCTCGGCTACCTCCCTTTCCTCAGGGGTAGCAGTCTAGCTATATATATATATATATATATATATATATATATATATATATATATATAAAGTGTCAGACGCCTTCATCCCGTAAGGCGTGGCCAAAAACATATCTCCTCCATGTCGCCCTGTACCCCACCATTTCATTGCCCTTCTCCCAGTTCACACATCCCTCTCTCATATATCTCTCCACTTCATCTCTCCACCACATCCTCGGCCTCCCCCTCCCTCTCCCCTCCTCCAGCTCAGTCACTACACTCTCCTGGTAAGTCTCTCACTCTCCCTCCTCTAAACAAGGCCAAACCACCTCAGTGTGTTTCTCCTAATGCATCCTATCACATCCACATCCATACCACAGCGCTCCTTCACTTCCTCATTTCTCAGTCTGTCTCCCCATGTGACTCCACATGCTACTCTCAAATAACTCATTTCCACTGCTCTCACTCTTGACATGTGTCCTTCCAACAAAGTCCAAGCCTCACTTCCATACGCTAGAATTGGTATAACAATACTCTCATGCAGGAACTTTTTTACTTTCCAGTTTCTTATCATTGCTTTCAAGGAGCCAGGAATCTTTCTTCCTTGTTGTACCCTTTCAAGAACTTCACTGTCCAAATTCCCATCCATATTCATCACACTACCCTAGTACTTAAATACACTCACATTTTCCATTTCCTCCTCATCCAACCTTACTGTACAGTACATTCAGTGACATCATATTTCTCGAAGACCATAATGTTACTCTTCCCTACATTCACCTCTAGATTCCGTTTCTTTCACACTGTCCCAAACTCATCCACCAAGCCTTGCAGCTGCCCTTCATCTTCACTTAACGGTACAGTATCATCTCTAAGCAACAGTACAGGGCGTTTCCAAACTCTACCCTCTGTCATTAGGGCCGCTCCAACATCCACTGCCCTATCCTGTATCTGTTTTATAACCAAATCTATATACAGATTGAATAACCTTGGAGACATAAGAACATATTAAGAAGAAAGGATAACTGCAGTAGGCCGGTGGGCCCATGCTAGGCAGCTCGTAGATGAGTAACTGAACTACCAGAATGAAATAAAGATAACAAAGAAGAAGGCTCTCCCCTACCTTCCAAACCCTACAGTCGTAGCCGGCATGAAAAAGTCCGAAAGAACACCACGCACTATATAAAAACTAGAGTGGACATTTTATCAGAAAGTGTGAAAGGAGAAACAGAGACTATCATAGCGTAACCTGAAAAGAAATAAAGAATGATTTAGTACTGGTTTTTAGATATTATTTTGTTTCTATACCCACCCCTTATTTTTCATATGCTTATCTAGCCTATGCTTGACACTCTCAATTGATGGGGCAGCAATTACTTTACTAGGTAGCTTAGTCCATTCGTCTACACTTCTATTACCAAACCAATTTCCACCTATTTCTTTACTAAAAGTGAATTTTTCTACTTTGAAACCATTACTTCTAGTTCCACCTTGTGTGCCCGCTTTAAGTACTGTACATTGCTAATATCTTCCGTATCTATTCCCGTCATCCACTTAAACACCTCAGCTAAGTCTCCCCTTACTCTGTGCCTCGCTTGTCAGTGCAAACTTAGTCTTTTTAGTCTGTTTTCATAATATTATGACAGGTTTCGAACATCATGTATCATTTTTGTTATTCTTGTCTGTACATTTTCTAAGTTTATACTGTATCCATTCTATAGTAAGGAAACCAAAATTGTACAGCGTAGTCTGAATGTGGCCTTACTAATGCTAGATAATGTTGCAATATTACTTTTGATGACCTATTGCTCACGCCTCGCGAAATAAATCTTAGGACCCTAATTGTTTTAGTTCTCGTATTAATACACTGTTGCCTTGGTTTGAGGTCTTCATAACCATATCTTCTAGACCTCTCTCGCATTCCGATTTACTAATTTCTTTGATATCAAAGCTGTATTTAGTATCTCCAGTTGTCTTGCCTACCTTAAATACATTACATTTTTCAATACTGAATTCGATTTGCCAAGTTTTTAGAGCATTTGGACAATATATCGAGGTCCTTTGAAAAGTTATAGAAGTCGTCAGTCGAATTAATGACACATCGTTGTTTCAATCGAATCTTCAAATAGAAAATTTCACTCAGCTCACTATCGACATTCACGCAATCTCAGCACCCTCATGCATACTCTTCACAGAATTCAACAACTCCCCATCCACTCCAAATATTCTTAATACTTTCCACAATTCTTGTCTCTCCACCTTGTCGTATGGTTTCTGCAAATCCATGAAGACCGCATAAAACTTCTTTCTCTTCTCTAGATACTTTGTTACTAAAGATCTAAGAATAAATATCTGATCTACACAACTTCTTTTCCTAAAACCTCCCTCTTCTTCTCCAACTAATTCCTCTGTTATTTCCCTAAATCTGTCGATAAGTATCCCACCATATACTTTTCCTATTACACTAAGAAGATAAATGTCCCTATGATTACCACACACTTCATTTTCCCCTTTTCCTTTGTACAGGGTAGTAACTTCCAATCCTTCAGGACTCTAGCTTCCTCCCAGGCCAATTTGCACATCTGCCACATCCACTCTGATACTATCTCTCTCCCATGCTTCAGCATTTCACCACACACTCCATCAATTACTGGGGTTTTCCCCATTATGACTTTCTTCATTGCTTCCATAACTTCCATCTTACTGACTTCTTCCTCTCTCATCACAACCATCTTTCTCCCAGCCATTCCCCAGCCACTTATACTCGCAGTACTTTCATTTTCTATGTTCTACAGTTGCTTAAAGTGTTCTCTCCAGCTGTCATAAAAAGAGACTTTGTAGTTACTTGTAGAGAAGTTATATATATTAGACTTGTGGACGAGCGGTTGTTATACTTGAGTAGCTTTGTAAGTAGATAATCTTCTTTCCCATTTGTCATTCAATGACAAGGAGAGGTAAAGAATAGTATGGGACTATTTTTATTTGTCTTGGAAATATTAACAAGTCTCTCACACACGAGTGAAGTTAAGTTGAGTCCCGCTAGCTACCTTCTGTCTCACTGTCGCTCTCTCTCTCTCTCCCAAGTTGCTAAGCCCTTCTCCCTACTACCTGCCTGTTCTATGGCCTGTCTCCTTCTGATGCTCTCTTTCCTAAATTCTGGTGAAACAGGAGTCGTATCACGTATGTTTCTTGTGGTTGGAAAGTTCTAGAAGCCTGTGTGTGAGTATGTGTGTATGTGTGTTCACCTGGTGTATCACTGACAAACTAACTGCATCATCTCCTGACTGGCTACTTCGTAATCTGTCGTCAGCTTTTCCTCAGTGTAACTTGCAAGATCATTTCCCAGTCCCAGTCTCGCATAGAGCTGTCTATCTGTCTATTTATCTATCTATCTAGTATGATTTGTAAATATAATATGGAGTCCTAACATATGCTCGGGACACGCAGCTGGAGGTCCTCCGACAGCAATTATCATTGACATATGCTAATCTATTAGTACATAATATTGATTATAATATTGTATACATATAATATTCATAGTAAATTGCAATGATTCAATAATATTACATTTTAAACAAGTTGTATACATATTTGAATAAATGCAATGGTTGTTGTATAACACTTTGTAAGACGTGCATGTACAACAGACGTACGCATATAATTGTGCAATGGCAATACTGCTAGGTTACACATTACATATTGAGTTATCCCTTTAGTAATGTCTAATATTTCACCTAACTTGTATGATGATACTGGTAATACAGAATTGTGGTATAGTTGTATGACTTATAACATTGTAGTAGCATTGTGGTAATACATAATTGTAACATTTTATGAATTGTTACAAAATATTGTGGTAATGCATAATTGTGTTGGCCTTATAATTGTAGTTACATTTTGTTAATGCAACTGTTACATAAGTTTCTTGGCCCTATAACTGTAGTTAAAGTTACATAAAAGTTATATCTTGTTAATGCAACTGTTACATAATGGGCAAAGCGTAACATAATGCAATCGTTTGTCGTTACATAATTGTTACATATCGTTTGCAGTTACATAATTGTAGTTAAAGTTACATCTTGTTAATGCAACTGTTGCATAAATGGTACATATTGTTTGTAGTTACATAATTGTAGCAAGTGTAACATAATGCAATCGTTTGTCGTTACATAATTGCTACATATCGTTTGTAGTTACATAATTGTAGCCAGTGTAACATAATACAATCGTTTGTCGTTACATAATTGTTACATATCGTTTGTAGTTACATAATTGTAGCAAGTGTAATATAATGCAATCGTTTGTCGTTACATAATTGTTACATATCGTTTGTAGTTACATAATTGTAGCAAGTGGAACATAATGCAATCGTTTGTCATTACATAATTATAATAACTGCAGTCCTGACATATGAATCCGGTCATGCTGCGGTCGATGATAGTGATGATGTGTCATGCCACTTGCTTGTGGAGACAACAATTTGCTTTTTTGTTTGTAGTTTATGTGGTATTTTGATATATGTAGTAACACTTACACTTATTTTCATTTGTTTGTTATGTGATCTTACGCTATTTCTCTCTTTTTTCTTTCTTACTTTTTCTTTCTTTTTTTTTTTTGTATGTATTGATTTTCTATAGTTTGTTTTTCTTCGCTTGTGTACGCTTTTTCTATGTTGTTCATGATTGCATAATGACTGGCTACTTTCCTTGGGATACTTTTTTAAAGTTTAGTTTATATTGCACAGGTATTACTGAAAATGATATTATATAGCCCCATATTTTGTTATTTTATATAAAAAATATATATATACACTATATATATATATATATATATATATATATATTTTATGTGTCCGACTCTGGGCATAGGCTTCACAGCCTGCTCTCAAGGCCCAGTAGTCCTCCTACATACCATACACCTCTCTACATGTCACCACTTCGGCGCTAACACCCACCGTCCATATTGAATACATGCTAGGGCTGTCTCATACAGGACTGGTGTATTGGTATTAGCGGGGTTACTTTTATGACATGTCGGCGGGTCATCTGGTAGATCAGGAAAGTCTGCTTATATGAAATTCGAATCCTTAAACTGTTCCCTGCCCCAGCCGGGATTCGAACCTGGGTCCATCAGGACTGCAGGCCGCCTCTCTACCGATTCAGCCACCGCCTCCCCCAGTATTAACTATATACACTGACTTGTTTTTCACTTGTACCTATTGTGGGTAATATGTGTGTCAGCACTGTGTGGAAATCATTGTCTTCACGATTGTGTTGAAGATGTTCACTCTTGGTAACGTCATTTGTGTTGGCCACTTTTTTTTTTCCTTGTAACTTAAGTTATCTGTTTCCACAAGGTAGCTTTAATAAGTGTTTAATACAGTTCTTTTAAACGCTCACTGAGTAACTGTGATGGTATATTTTCTTTATCACTTTGTAGATATAATAATGTATAGCTGTATGTATGAAACACGTATTTTATGTAGGTATAAATGGTAAAACTCGTTGGTAGTAAATAAATGCTATAATAAATGAATGAATATATACAGTGTAGAATATTCATTATTGGTGATTATTTAGTGTTTGAGGTGTGCAGATAACTGAAGTAAGTATGTGTATTTAAGCTGTAACTATACAGCACGTTTTATATGTTTGTGCAGAAGTTTTTTGTCTATCACTGTGTGTTGTATAAATGAAGTAACTATGTAACTCACTAATTTTTACCGTGGTGAGTTGACTGACGTGGCGTCTTTTCAGCAAGCACGCATGATGACGTCGACTTACCACACTGGTAGCTGTGGTGAGTGAATGAGTAGCGATGAGTAACTTGAGTGAAGACGAGTGAGTAATATGAGTTGTGAATATGGACTTGGTATTTGCTTCGTCGTCTTGACCTCTTCACTCCTGCATCAGCGGTGAAGGTTGGGTGGATGTAGCAGAGAGAGGAGGGTGAGGTCTGGTGGTTGTGAGTTATGAGTCGTGTCTCACACTTCGTTTGTTTGTTTTGTATTTTCTTACTTGATGTATTCTTGGTCCTTTTTTCTTGTGATTTACTCGTTGTTGGATGAAGACTGCCGCTACTTGTAGGTGCGTGTAGAAGATTATACAGACGACTCGTAGAGTTGTTACTTGTAGTTGATTGTAGATGGTTGTAGTTCGTTCATTGTAGAACTGAAGTTAATCTTGTAGAGTGTCGCCTGCTTTTGTAGAAATTCACTGTTGATTCGAAGACGAGGTGCGTTCTTTTCGCTGCTACCAAATGTCATAAAAAGACTTTGTAGTTACTTGTAGAGAAGTTATATATATTAGACTTGTGGACGAGCGGTTGTTATACTTGAGTAGCTTTGTAAGTAGATAATCTTCTTTCCCATTTGTCATTCAATGACAAGGAGAGGTAAAGAATAGTATGGGACTATTTTTATTTGTCTTGGAAATATTAACAAGTCTCTCACACACGAGTGAAGTTGAGTCCAGCTAGCTACCTCCTGTCTCGCTGTCGCTCTCTCTCTCTCTCCCAAGTTGCTAAGCCCTTCTCCCTACTACCTGCCTGTTCTATGGCCTGTCTCCTTCTGATGCTCTCTTTCCTAAATTCTGGTGAAACAGGAGTCGTATCACGTGTGTTCCCTGTGGTTGGAAAGTTCTAGAAGCCTGTGTGTGAGTATGTGTGTATGTGTGTTCACCTGGTGTATCACTGACAAACTAACTGCATCATCTCCTGACTGGCTACTTCGTAATCTGTCGTCAGCTTTTCCTCAGTGTAACTTGCAAGATCATTTCCCATTCCCAGTCTCGCATAGAGCTGTCTATCTCTTTATTTATCTATCTATCTAGTATGATTTGTAAATATAATATGGAGTCCTAACACATCTGCTCACTTTTTCTTCCTTCTTCACTAGTAACATACCATTTTTAGCTTTCACTCCCTGACTAACTTCATTGCCACCCTCTCTAACTCTCTTTACGTCTTTCCAGAACATTTTCTTACATTCCCTCTACTTTACACTCAAATTCCTTCCAAATTCCTCATCCACTCTCTTTTTACTCTTTCTTACAAATCTTTTCACCTCTCTCTTCCTCTCTACATATAACTCTCTCATCTGTTTCTCAACTTCTTCCACCCCCCTGTTTCTCATCGACTCATTAAATGCTTTTTTCCTTTGTGCCACAGCCTCTCTCACCTCATCATTCAACCATGCTGTTGCTTGCATCCCCTTTCGTCTTCTGTTCACCCCGCACACCACCTCACATGCTGCACAGATTTCTTCTGTGAATATCTTGCACACTCCTTACACATTCCCCATCTGCTCCAGTCCAGATTTACCCAATCGTTCCTCCACTTCTCTCTTATATTCTGCCTCTTTCTCATCCTCTTGTAACCTTTCTACTCTCCTTGCATATACTACTTCCCCCCGTTCTTCCCTTCGTCTATTTCTCCATTTCAGTTAGACCCTGATTCTCACCACAACCAAATTGTGGCCAGAAAGTCCACCCCCAACCTCTATAGTATACTCTAGATGCTCTTGCATCCATTTTTCAAGAATACTCCCCCAGTATCCCTGCTTGTCGTAAAAGGCGACTAAAAGGGTTGGCGGAGGGTTAGTGCCCCTCCCCGAAAAACAACTAACTAAAAAGATAAACAAGAAGCCTCGGCCAAGGACTGACCAAAAGATGACGACCAAAGACCGGACAAAGGACATGGTAATCGGAACATGGAATGTAAGGGGAGCGAATAATGAGGTGAAAGAGAGATTGTCCAGGTGCTTGAGGGTGTGAAAGTTGATGTATGTGGAATAACTGAAACTAAATGGTGAGGTGAGAGGGTGAGAGAATGGGAGTATGGATGGGATATATGTGAAGGAGTAGGTGAGAATGAGAGGGCAAAAGAAGGAGTATGTATAGTTGTAAGTAAAAGATGAAAGAAGAGAATAAGAGAGTATGGATCAGTTGGGTCAAGGATTGTGTGGGTAAGAATGAAAGTTGGAATACAAATGTGGGCGATTGTGTGTGTTTATGCGCCAATGCAAGATCGTGCAAGCAGAGTGAGAGAACAGTTCAGGATAAATGTGGAAGTGTGCATGGAAAAGTTTGGAAGGAATGAGAGAGTGTTTTTGATCGGTGAGATGAATGGTAAAGTTGGGAATGTGAAGGTGGATGGAATAGTTGGTGAGTGGGATGTACCTGCTGAGATAGATGAGAAAGGCAGTACGTTAGTGGACATTTGTGCTGGGAGAGGGTTGGTGAGAGCCAATACCCTATTCAGGCACAAAATGATCCACAGGTATACATGGCGAGTGATGAGAAGGGTGGGTGGTGAACTTAATGAAAGGAAGGCAATGATTGATTATGTGTGTGTGGATGAAAGGATGCGAAAATGTGTAATGGATGCAAGAGCTTATAGAGGTTTGGGGAGTGGACTTTCTGACCACTACTTGGTGGTGGCCAGAATCAAGACCCAATCAAGATGGAGAAATAGACGAAGGGAAGGACGGGAAGGAGTATTTGTAATGAGGGTGGAAAGGTTGCAAGAGGATGAGAAAAAGGCAGAGTATAAAAGAGAAGTGGAGGAACGATTGGGCAAATATGAATTGGAGCAGATGGGAGACGTGGAAGGTGTGTGCAGGATATTCACAGAAGAAATATGTGCAGCATGTGATGTGGTATGTGGGATGAAGAGAAGACGGAGGGGGGTGCAAGGAACAGCGTGGTGGAATGAAGAGGTGAGACAAGCTGTGGCACAAAAGAAGAAAGCATACAATGAATGGATGAGAAATAGGGGTGTGGAAGAAGTTGAGAGGCAGAAGAGAGTTATATGTAGAAAGAAAGAGAGAAGTGAAAATATTAGTAAGAGAGAGTAAGAAGAGAGCAGATGAGGAATTTGGAATAAATTTGAGTGTGAAGTGGAGGGGCTGTAAGAAAATGTTCTGGAAAGAGGTGAAAAGAGTAAGACAGGGTGGAAGTAAAGTTAGCAGGGTAGTGAAAGATAAAAATGATAGATTACTAGTGGAGAAGGAAGAAAAAGTGAGCAGATGGAGAGAACACTTTAAGGAATTGTTGAACATGGAGGATGGAAGTAATGCAAGTATAAGTGGCTGGGGAATGGCTGGGAGAAGGAGGGAGGTGAGAAGGCAGGAAGAAATCAGTAGGATAGACATTGTGGAAGCAATGAAGAAAGTTAAATTGGGGAAAGCCCAAGGAATTGATGGAGTGTGTGGTGAAATGGTGAAGCATGGGGGAGAGATAGTAGTAGAATGGATGTGGAAAATGTGCAGATTGACCTGGGAGGAAGGTAGAGTCGCGGAGGATTGGAAGTCAGGTATAATTATTCCCTTGTACAAAGGAAAAGGGGAAAAAGAAGTGTGTGGTAATCATAGGGGCATTTGTCTTCATAGTATAATAGGAAAAGTGTATGGCAGGATACTTATTGACAGAGTTAGAGAAAGAACAGAAGAATTAGTTGGAGAAGAACAGAGAGGCTTTAGGAAGGGAAGAGGTTGTGTAGGTCAGATATTCATTCTTAAAGCTTTAGTGGAAAAGTTTCTAGAGAAGGGAAGGAAGTTGTATGCGGCTTTCATGGATTTGAAGAAAGCATATGACAAGGTGGATGGACATGGATTGTGGAAAGTATTAAAAATTTATGGAGTAGATGGGAAGTTGTTGAATGCTGTGACGAGTAAGTATGAGGGTGCTAAGGCTGCAGTGTGTGTGGATGTTGAACTGAGTGAATTTTTCTCTTTGAAGGTTGGGTTGAAACAGAGATGTGTCATGTCTCCATGGTTGTTCAATCTGTACATGGATGGGGTAATAAAAGAGGTACAAGGTAGGGTAGTGGATGTTGGAGAGACCCCGGTGAGAGAGGGTAGTGTTGTTGTTTGCAGATGATACGGCGTTGCTCAGTGAAGACGAAGGAGAGCTGCAAGACTTGGTGGATGAGTTTGGGAGAGTGTGTAAGAAACGGAATCTGAAGGTGAATGTAGGGAAGAGTACAGTAAAGTGATGGTCTTTGAGAGAGGTGAAGTCAGTGAATGTTCAGCGTGGTTGGATGGTGAGGAATTGGAAAATGTGAGTACGTTTAAGTGCTTGGGTAGGGTGGTGAGTAAGAATGGAAGTTTGGAGGGTGAAGTGCTTGAAAAGGTACAGCAGGGAGGAAAAGTTGCTGGTTCCTTGAAAGCAGTGATAAGAAGCAGGGAAGTGAGCATGGAAGTGAAAAAGTTACTACATGACAATATTGTGATACCATCTCTAACGTATGGAAGTGAAGCTTGGACATTGCTGGAAGGACACAAGTCAAGAGTGAGAGCAGTGGAAACGAGTTACTTAAGAGGAGCCTGTGGAGTCACATGGAGAGACAGGCTGACAAATGAGGATATAAAGGAGCGTTGTGGTGTGGATGTGGATGTGATAGGAAGCGTTAGGAGGAATATACTGAGGTGGTTTGGCCATGTGGAGAGGATGGAGGGTGAAAGACTGACGAAAGAGAGTGTATGTGAGTGAGGTGGATGGGGGGAAGAGGGATGGAGAGGCCTAGGATGAGATGAAGGGATGGGGTGGAGAGGTATATGAGAGAGTGGGATGTGAGTTGGGAGCAGGGCAGTGAAATGGTGGGTGACAGGGCGACGTGGAGGCGATTTGTTTGTGGCCACTCCGAACGGGATTGAGGCGTCTGGAAATATATATATATATATATATATATATATATATATATATATATATATATATATATATATATATATATATATATATTGTTACGAAACAGAGAAAGATAACGTACACTTTAAGTGAGAATGCTAAAAATCACTACTGTCCCGTAAAGTTCCAGGTTCAAAACAAAAGAGTTAGGTAAAATTACAAGTTAAAGTTTAATGCTCAAACTAACAACAAAACATTCAGGACTCATGAGGATAATGTAATGGCAAAAACAGGTTAAATATATGGTTAACTGCAATAGCCTCTATTAACACGAAATTAGCAAGAATAAATTTATCTAAGTCAGCCCTGATAAAATGAGATACCAGATAATACTCAGTGAATGCCAGATAAATTATTACAGATACAAACTCTTATCAAAAATGACTGACATAAAACCCAACATCAATTACAAAAACTTCACTAGGCCTACAAATTAAACTTATGCTATACAGTACAAGAAAAAATGCAATAACAGTAATACTCAAATTACACACAGCTGCTAGATGGTTGGAGACTTCTTGAGCACTCACAATAATAATATCTGTACAGGGGAGGACAGAGATGTGAACAAAATGAGGAGCAGATCTAAGTGGCAATGATGCAGAGACTGAGCTCATTATATAGGGGCCAGCAGAGCCTGATACAACTTGTAAGAAGGACGCGCAAATGAAGCCATGGGGACAGAGAGCTGCAAATCCCGCAAAGTATAACAGAGAGAACGACTTACTCTACTATAACGGTAGAAGGGGGGGACTGAGGCAGAACACGCTCGTGATCAAACATGCAGCATACTGTGCGTTAAAATTGCACAAAGGATGATGAAATCATAGGCTATGTAACACCTCCCCACAAAGAAAAAAGAAATTTACAAAGGAAATTTCTTATTACTCTAAAACAATCCGTACATGGCATTACAGAACATGCAAAAGTCTTTCCTAATTTTACAAAACATGAGATCTCCCTAGCACGTTCAGTCATAGGTACTTGCCAGTATCCCTTTAACAAATCAAACTTACTTATGTACCTAGCCTTTCCGATCTTGTCTATGCAATCTTCCACACGAGGGAGAGGGTAAGTGTCTGTTTTGGTTATCTGATTAACACGTCTGTAGTCAATGCAAAGCCGCTGTGACCCACCTGGCTTAGGGACCAGAGTGACAGGAGAACTCCACTCGCTCTGACAGAGCTGAATCATCTTGTGGTCCAACAGGTAGCCAAGCTCCTTCTGGATGAGAGGAACTTTCACTGGGTTCACACGGTAAGGAGGCAATTTAATTGGCTTTGCGTCTCCAACATCGACATCATGCATCAACACAGTGGTTCTTCCTGGAGTGGCACGGAACACTTGCGGGTACTCCTGCAGTAATGCCGAAAACTCCTGCCTTTCCTTGGGTGGTAGATGAGAAAGCTTAGTCTGGAGATCATTCGTGATATCAGGATTCTTCCCCAAACTATCACTCAGGCTCATACTGCATGGGAGAGCTTCACTTGCAGACTTGGGTGGAACAGCTACAGTGCAGACTGGATTATTTTCGTCCCGCCTGTGATATAACTTTAGCATGTTGATGTGACATAGTTGCTTGCTCTTTCTACGATCTG
This sequence comes from Coenobita brevimanus, assembly GCF_032717465.1. Lineage (NCBI taxonomy): Eukaryota > Metazoa > Arthropoda > Malacostraca > Decapoda > Coenobitidae > Coenobita > Coenobita brevimanus. The sequence continues at coordinate 24,921,642 of NC_136986.1, forward strand.
GCGTGGCGATGACATAGTTGACATCACTGAGTTTCTTCTCCACGAAATAAGGGCCACTAAACTTGGCTTGAAGAGGTTGCCCATGAACTGGTAGCAGAATCAAAACCTGATCTCCTGGCTGAAAGTGGCGTAACCTGGACTTCTTATCATACCAAGTCTTCATCTTCTCCTGAGCAGCTCCTAAATTCTCTCTCGCTAGCTGTAAAGCAGTGGACAGCCGTTCTTTGAACTTCATCACATACTCCAGCAGGTTGACGTCATCTTCCTCCGACAGCCAGCATTCCTTGAGTAACTTAAGGGGTCCTCTTACTTCATGGCCAAACAGTAGTTCAAAAGGTGAGAAGCCCAGTGATTCATTTGGAGATTCTCTTGCAGCAAACACAACGAATGGAAGACCTTTATCCCAGTCTTTCTGATGTTCCAAACAGTATTTCTTGAGCATCGATTTGAGTGTTTGATGATATCTCTCCAACGCTCCTTGGGTCTGGGGATGGTAAGCTGAAGACGTGATCTGGGTGATGCCCAACTCTTTCAGGGACTGCTTGAAAACGTTTGACATGAAATTACTTCCCCGGTCTGACTGTACCTCCTTGGGCAGACCAAACTTTGTGAAAAACCCTAGCATTTCCTTAACCACGTTCTTTGCTGAGATGTTTCTAAGTGGAATGGCTTCAGGATAACGAGTAGCCATATCAATCATGGTCAACACATAAGAAAATCCTGAAGAAGTCTTAGGAAGAGGGCCCACAATATCCACCAACACACGGGTGAAAGGCGCCTCAAAAGGAGGAATGGGAACTAGAGGTGCAACCTTTTCGGTCTGATTACACTTCCCCACAACTTGACAGGTGTGACAAGACTTACAATACCAGGAAACATCCCTGAAGATACCTGGCCAGTAGAAGTATTTCAAAATGCGTGCCACAGTCTTCCTCACTCCAAGGTGTCCTGCCAAACTGGAATCATGAGCCACTCGAATGATATCCTGCCTACAAACACGAGGGATGACAACTTGATGTACAACCTCCCATTCACAGTCGGCTGATGCTGTTGGGGGTCTCCACTTCCTCATAAGTACTCCTGACTTTACATAATAACAAGTAGAAGCACCGGCTGACTCTTCTTCACTGTAAGCAGAGTTAGCTAGACCTTTCAACTCAGGGTCAGCAACCTGCAACTCAACCAACTCTTGACGAGACAAATTATCAACACTACGGGGTACTGCCTCATCTGGTGAGTGGTCCAAATTAGCAAGAAAAGTGTCAGCTAGGATAACATCATCATCATCATTATCCTCTAAATCACCAGTAACTTTAGACTTAGCCCTAGTGACAGCACATGCAGGGAACACATCAGGGACATCACAATCCTGGGCCGCAGCCACTGGCTCACTAGACAACTGAGGAGCTGGACACACTTGACTTCCACCAATATCATTTCCAAGTAAGAAAGTTACACCTGACATTGGGAGTGTCTCAACCAACCCAACCATAACGGAACCATTAACAAAACCAGACTCTAAATTCACTCTGCACAGAGGGACAGAGAAGTAATTATTCCCTACACCTTGTAAGATTACAGTTTCATCAGAGGAATTAACATTAGAGCCTAGAACACTGGTCAGCATAAGGGATTGGCAAGCACCTGTATCACGATATATTTTAACTGATTTCCTGTCATTACTGTCCAGAGGACTGACAAAACCATCAGACAGGAAATTAGCACATGAACTCTTGAGAGTGTCACCCACGTTACTGCTCAAAAGAGGAGCTCCATCATGAGAATTTAAGTTACCCCTCAAAGCAGGTTCAGTTAACTCAGTTAAAGAATTCTGGGAACTCTCAAGAGTGGACACTAGACCAATTGACTGAATATTTAAAGACTCCTTTTTGTTCACATCACGCTGTCTCCTGAAACATCTCTCCGTAGTATGACCAAGCTTACTACAATAAGTACATTTACTTTTCTGAAATCTAGAGGTGAAGCTGGTATTTACTTCCTGAGAAACATCATCCTTATTCTCTTTCCTGTTACCTGTACTCTGAGTAGAGGCAACGTACTTACTCTCAGCTTTCCCTTTTTCTCTAGAATATCTCTTGTGAGTGAGAACATACTCATCAGCTAAAACTGCAGCATCAGACAAATTATCTATTCTTTTCTCATCAAGATATAGGCTTACATCTTTACTAATACACCTTTTGAAGTCCTCCAGCAAAATCATCTGCTTAAATTTGTCAAAATCAGAATCCACATTCTTAGAATTTAACCACTGCTCTAACAGATCTTCTTTGATTTTTGCATACTCAACATGGGATTGCTTATCTTGCTTGTAAGTTGTCCTAAATTTTAGTCTATAGGCTTCAGGAACAAGCTCATAGGCCTTGAGAATCAAGCTCTTAACTACATCATAATTATCACATTGATCCTGAGGCAAAGATGCCTAAGTTACTTGAGCTTTACCGGTGAGAACAGTTTGAAGGAGTACTGGCCAATACTTTTTAGGCCAATTAAAACCTGTAGCTACCCTCTCAAACAACTGAAAATACTTTGTTAAATCAGATTCATTAAAAGGAGGGACAAGTTTAACATTTTTAGCCACATCAAAATCATCAGAGCTAGATGATCCAGTTCCACCTTGTTTCATGCGATACTCATGGTCTGCCTGAATCCTAGCAATTTCAACTTGTGCCTCAGCCTCCCTAGCCTTAGCCTCCTGCAGGGCTAGCTGTAACTTAGCTAATTCAATCTGCGTTTGCTCTTTTAGAGGAGTTACATTAAACAAGCTTTCATTAATCATGGCAACAATTTGATCTTTAGACTGATGAGAGCGAACAACAAATCCCAATTGTTGAGCAACAATCTTAAGTTCATTCTTTGTTCTGTTTTCTATATCACACACTGTTTGCACATTTGACAAAAAATATTTGGCTTCATCAAGCGTAGTAATAGTAGACATCATGAATAAGTAACAGTCACAAAATATCAAGCAATATCCTTATGATAATATCCTGAATATCCTGATATGAGGTCGCCAAATTTATGTTACGAAACAGAGAAAGATAACGTACACTTTAAGTGAGAATGCTAAAAATCACTACTGTCCCGTAAAGTTCCAGGTTCAAAACAAAAGAGTTAGGTAAAATTACAAGTTAAAGTTTAATGCTCAAACTAACAACAAAACATTCAGGACTCATGAGGATAATGTAATGGCAAAAACAGGTTAAATATATGGTTAACTGCAATAGCCTCTATTAACACGAAATTAGCAAGAATAAATTTATCTAAGTCAGCCCTGATAAAATGAGATACCAGATAATACTCAGTGAATGCCAGATAAATTATTACAGATACAAACTCTTATCAAAAATGACTGACATAAAACCCAACATCAATTACAAAAACTTCACTAGGCCTACAAATTAAACTTATGCTATACAGTACAAGAAAAAATGCAATAACAGTAATACTCAAATTACACACAGCTGCTAGATGGTTGGAGACTTCTTGAGCACTCACAATAATAATATCTGTACAGGGGAGGACAGAGATGTGAACAAAATGAGGAGCAGATCTAAGTGGCAATGATGCAGAGACTGAGCTCATTATATAGGGGCCAGCAGAGCCTGATACAACTTGTAAGAAGGACGCGCAAATGAAGCCATGGGGACAGAGAGCTGCAAATCCCGCAAAGTATAACAGAGAGAACGACTTACTCTACTATAACGGTAGAAGGGGGGGACTGAGGCAGAACACGCTCGTGATCAAACATGCAGCATACTGTGCGTTAAAATTGCACAAAGGATGATGAAATCATAGGCTATGTAACAATATATATATATATATATATATATATATATATATATATATATATAGCCGTGGCTCAGTGGGTTAGAGCTCTCCGCTCTGACCGAAGGGTCGGAGGATCGAATCCACCCAAGGGTCATTGGTAGACATCAGGAAGGGCATCTGGTCATAAAATGCTACACGCTCCAGTCCAAAAGTCCTCTACCCAGGGGCAACGCCTTAGCCTTTCGGGGATACCTGGCGTAAAACAAAATTATTATTATTTTTTTTATTATATATATTGATAGATAGATAGATAGACTGATATGTGACTGCTGGTAGCAGATTTTCATTAATACATGTAGAGTTAAACAATATTTTTGCAGTTGTTAGGCTTCTTTCTAATATTTTCAGTTTTTGTCTCTAGTACTCTTCCATCGTGGGACTGAGCGAAAACTAACTCTTCAAAGTTGTTCATTTTTAGTCGACATTTCGTCTACAGAGAAACATCATTAGGAATGTGATATGTTTACGTAGATACGTGGAGCAAATGGATGCATAATATAAAGGTACCGCACAACCAAAATAATTTAAGTATAACTAACAATTTTCCATATTCCTTATACAAGACAGTGTACATAAGGAAAGGCACGTGCTATATATATGACCATCTGAAGTGGCTAGAATATTGAATGATTTTTTTTCCCCTCAAGACACTTATCAATACTTTTCGAATAAACTTTTTACCTACATTACAGGAAATCATATGTACAGAAGGAATTAAATAAATTATACATACCTGTGAGACTGGGATGTTGTCTAAAACCAATATAGTGTATGAATATCAGTGTACTACAGAGGACCGCGCACCTCATAATAATACCTACATTGGTTACACGGCTGGCTCCCTAGGTCTTCGGCTATCTCTACATGTACAGAATGAAGCCATCAAACAACATCATCTAGGACATCACGGAACTAATGTTTACTAAGACAATATAGCCCAGAACACCAAAACTGTCGCACATTGCAATGACCTGAGAAAACTGAAAATGTTAGAAGCAATTTATATATGAGAAAAAACACCGATGATTAATATACATGACTACGAACATGGCCTTGTTTGATGGTGCTACACTCAACCGTACAAGGAATAACGACACTCTCACCTCAGGTCAGATAATCCGCCCAACCTTTCCCCTGCCCCTCCCCTGTCTACCCCACCCCCCACATGCTAGACAAGATCAGCCTGCATCCGATCTAGCCGTGCCCATGACCCCCAACCTGTGCATAGGGTATTAATACAGATGTAGGAACAACACATGTTTGGTAGACTGTAGCACCAGTCGAGCAGGGCAGTACTCCCAAGGTGGATGGAAAGCTAATGACAGGGAGAGCTAGAGCTCCCATTTCATCAGCCCTCGGGACTGCGTCCCGACCATCCACCTTTGCTGATTTTTTTCCAGTGTCTCATTAACCCGTCACGTCCCGAGGTTTTCCACACCTCTGACATCCCACAGTCCCGAGGTATTTTCAAAAAAATTTTTTTTGGCTAAAACCTTCACTTTTGGTGAGAAACATCGAAAATTCATAGAGAAATCGCTCACCTGAGGTTTAAAATACCCAATCCAGGTAGTTCCTTCTTACCTGACTGGGTTTTCTAACATGCTGGCACCAAAGAAAACGAGTTCTATGGGAGGGTAACTATTTTATCCACTCATAAACGGTATTTATTTATTTACTTGGTACGAATATATATGTAGTATGAGAGTATATTGGTTTTCAAGCAGTAATAAAGGCATTATAAGCATTGTTTCACTCACTAACTAATCACCATACCTGACCTTTTTTTGTCACATTACCTGATCATTATTTCTGGCTGTTTCTTCTTCTAATGCTATGTAAACATTGTCCTCCACATTGTCATCGATTGGGGAATCACTCTGGCCCTGAATATCTTTACTAGCCAGGTCACTGGTAACAGGTCCTTTGCCAAGACAATGGCGTGAGGGGGGGAGGGGGGAGGTTATGCTGTGTAAGGCATTGTTCCTGCTTGGCATCTTGTAGAGGAATAGAGGAAGGTGTCCCGTGTATACATACGAAAAATCAAGCGTGAAAATTTAAAATTGTGCAAATTAGGGACCTTGCAATTGCACGACGTACTGGTACGTCGCTGGGACTGGCAAATGCAAATCGTTGCAACGTACCCATACGTCGACGGGACAGGGCGGGTTAACCCAGAGAGTAGGCCACAGGCTCTCCAATACAAGTTTCTCTATCAACACCAAACTACATGCACAGTACACACCGCACTTCCTTTTCAAAATTTGGAAAAAAAGAATGGCGTCGAATAACATAGCCTAGGAGTCCCCAGGGGGGGGGACCATAAATGCCCCCACCTTCTGCCCCTCTCCCGGTGATGAGTCAAGATAGATGGAACCACTGTCTGCCTCTCTTCTTCTTCATTTCTGCAACATTCGTGGCCTTTCCTCTAACTTTCGCTCTGTTGAGCACCACCTCTCCTTCTCTAAACCTCACCTTCTTTTTCTAACTGAGACTCAGCTGTCTGAGGCAACTGACAGCAGACCCTTTTCTGTATCCTTCTACTTGCTCAATACTTATTTCAAAACCAAAGGTGGTTGCTGTGTATATATATACAACAACTTATCTTGCTCTCGTGTTTCTGAACTCTATTCTTCTGAATTCTCTACACTCTGGCTTTGGCTTTCCTGTCATTCTCTGACTAAATATATCTGTGCTGTTTACTTATCTCCTAATTCTACTGGACTATCAAAAATTCTTTGCCTATCTTACTTCTACGATGGAACGGATTCTATCCATTTCTCCTTTCTCTGAAATCTCCATTCTAGGAGATTTCAATATTCACCACCACCATTGGCTCTCCTCTCTTTTCACTGATCCACCTGGTGAACAAGCCTACACCTTTTCTATCCTTATTGACCTAGAGCAGCTTGTACAGCACCCTACCCGTATCCCTGACTGCCTTGGAGAGAGCTCCAACATACTTGACCTCTTCCTTACAACTAATCCTTCTGCTTACACTGTTAATCTTTTCTCTCTTTTGGACTCCTCCGATCACAACCTTGTCGCATTAACCTGTCCTAACGCTCCGGTATGGCCTGCAGACCCTCCAAAAAAATGTTGTCTGTGGCACTTTGGAGCTGCGGATTGGGAGGCCCCAGGCAGTACTTCTTTGATTTTACCTGGAGTGATTATTGTTTCCATGGCCAGGAGCCATCTGAGTGTGCCTTGTGCATTATGGAGGTTATTCTCTCGGGCATGGAAGCATACATTCCTTTCTCATATCTTTTTGACTAATGCACGAAAGCCTTGGTTTAATCACGCTTCTTCTAATGCTGTCCACAAAAAGAAGCGGGCCTATAAAAGGTATCTTTTTTACATTTCTGCCCGGAATTGTGCTAAGTCTGTTCTTTGCTCTGCTAAAAATATTTTCATTCGTACTAAATGCTCTCAACTCTCTAACTCGAATTCTTCCCGCTCCTTCTGGCACCTTGCCAAAATCCTTGCTAACAACTTTACCTCATCATCCTTCCCTCCTCTTTTCTACTCTGATGGCTCTGTAGCTATTTCTTCGACTGATAAAGCAGATTTCTTCGCTCAGACTTTCTTCTCCAATTCCACCTTAGACGATTCTGGTGCTATTCCTCCATACATTCCACCCCCTCTGGCTTCCTCATAGCTGACATTAAAATTTCTTCAGCTGATGTATTTTCTGTCATCACAGGCCTCAATACTAATAATGCATATGGGCCTGATGGACTCCCTCCTGATGTTCTCAAGAACTGTCCGTCTGTGCTTACGCCCTGCTTAGGCAAACTCATTTGCCTTTGTCTATCAACTTGTACCTTTCCTTCTTGCTGGAAGTTTGCTCTCGTTCAGCCAGTCCCAAAGAAGGGTGACCATTCCCTACCCTCTAACTATCGTCCAGTTGCTTTAACATCCTGTATATCAAAAATTTTCGAGTCTGTTCTTAATAGAAAAATTTTAAAGCATCTTTCCTATCACAACCTTCTTTCAGATCGTCAGTGTGAGTTCCGTCAGGGACGCTCCACAGGTGATCTTCTCACATACCTTTCAGACTCCTGATCGTCCTTCTTTCGGGACTTTGGCGAAAACTTTGCCATTGCACTTGACATCTCAAATGTTTTCGATCGAGTCTGGCATAAATCTTTAATTTCCAAACTGCCCTCTTACGGTCTCTATTCTTCTATCTGTGCCTTCATCTCTAGCTTCATTTCTGGTCGTTCTATAGCCGCTGTTGTAGACGGCCATCGTTCTTCTCCTAGATCTATTAACAGTGGTGTTCCTCAGGGCTCTGTCCTATCCCCAACCCTCTTCCTTTTATTCATCAATGACCTTCTAAGTTGTACATCTAACCCTACCCACTCATACACTGATGACTCCACCTTCACCTTTTCATTCGATTCCCGCAACGTCCATCTCAGCAGTTACTTCAACAAACAAGGGATGAGGCTATGGCACACCTAATGTCTGACTTAGCTCGTATCTCAGACTGGGGTAAAAATAATCTGGTTGTTTTTAATGCATCAAAGACTCAGATTTTGCACCTATCAACCCGACAAAATCTTCAGCAGGCATATCCAGTAATGTTTAATAATATTCAGCTTAACTCTGCATCATCCTTGAACATGGTTGGGGTTTCATTTACTCGGGACTTATCTTGGAAAGATCATATTACATCTCTGGTAAAATCTGCTTCCAAGAGATTGGGTGTGCTAAGCCGACTCCATTCCTTATTTACCTCTGCACAATTGTTGACTCTATACAGGGGTTTTATCCGCCCCTGTGTGGAGTACAACTCTCATGTGTGGGGAGGCTCCCCACATACAGCTCTTTTCAATAGGGTGGAGACAAAGACTTTTCGCCTCATTAATTCTCCTCCTCTTACTGTCTCCCTTCAACCTCTGTCTCTTCGCCACACTGTTGCATCTTTATCTCTTTTCTATCGCTACTTCAATGGTCACTGCTCCTCTGAACTCTCTGCATGCATTCCTCCACCGCTACGACGGGCATGTAGCACCCGCCATGCAGCAAACTCTCATCCCTTTTCTGTCCAACTCTCTAATGCAAGAGTTAACCGTTACTCCCAGTCCTTCATTTATGCAACAGGTCAGCTCTGGAACTGTCTCCCTCTGTCTGTATTTCCTGTTTCCTATTATCTCCAGTCATTCAAACGGAGTGTGTCCAGGCATCTCGAAATGATCGGATCTTGAATTTGGCTCTCTCTTGTATTTTGTTTTTGTTTTGGAAGGAACAGTTTTGCTGGCTCGTTGCCTTTGGTTCCTGCTTCCTCACATAAAAAAAAAGTTTTAACTCTACTGTACAATATCAATATGTAGTACAGAAGTTCTTAATGTATCTTTCCTGTATAAGGTATTTAAATGCATTATGTTTTAGTATTTATAAGAACTTTATCAGCTAGAAGTATCGACCATTGCAGAGATTATTGTATGTAAAAATATATTATTCCTTCTGTACATATAATTTTCTATAATTTAAGTAAAAGTATACTCGAAAAGTTTTTTACATGTTTTTTGAGAAGTAAAAAAAATCATTCATTATTCTAGCTACTTAAGCAGGTTGTATACAAAGCATGTGCCTTTCCTTTTGTATCTCCCTTGTATAATGAATATGGAAAACCGTTATTTAGTTATACTAAATAAAGGTACTACATATGACATAATTTGTCATATGTAGTACCTTTAAATCATGTATCCATTTGCTCCACACGTACCTATGTAAACATATCACATTCCGATATATGGTTGTGGTCTTTCCATTGCTGATGATGTCTTTCTGTAGACGAAACGTCAAATAAAAATGAACAACTTTCGAGATTTAGTTTTCGCTCACTCCCACGAAGGAAGAGTATTAGTGACGAAAACTGAAAATATTAGAAAGAAAATTAACAACTGCAAACATGCTGTCGTCTTGAAGTCAACACACACACACACACACACACACACACACACACACACACACACACACACACACACACACACACACGTGGAGAGAGACAGACAGACAGACAGACAGAGTATATAATATTATGTATATATAGATAGATAGATACATAGATTTTATGTATATATTTATTTAATTTATATATACTGGAGAGGGGGAGTGAGATATATATATATATATATATATATATATATATATATATATATATATATATATCTCTCTCTCTATCTATATACATCTCTTTCTCTCTCTCTCTCTCTCTCTCTCTCTCTCTCTGTACTCTTATATAAGAACATAAGAAGAGAGGATAACTGCAGTAGGCCGGTTGAACCATGCTAGGCAGCTCCTAGAAGATTAACTGAACTACTAGAGTGAGATAGGGATAGGAAAGAATAAAGCTCTCGCCCTTCCTCCAAACCCTCCAGCCGAAGCAGGCAAGAAAAAGTCAGAAGAACACCACGCAGTATAGAAAAACTGGCGTGGGCATTTTATAGGAAAGTGTCAAAGGAGCAAAAGAGACTACCATAGTGTAACCTGAAAAGGAAAAAAGAATGAATTAGTATTGGTTGTTAGATTTTTTTTTCCTAAACCCACCCCTAATTTGTCATATGTTTATCCAGCCTGTGCTTGAAACTCTCAATGGAAGAGGCTTTACTAGGTAGCTTAATCCATTCGTCTACACCTCTATTACCAAACCAATTTCTACCTATTTACTTACCAAAATGGAATTTTTATGGTTTGAAACCAGTACTTCTAGTTCTCTCCTGTATGCTCACTTTAAGTACCTTGCTAATATCTCCCTCGTTTATTCCCTTCATCCACATAACCACCTCAGTTAAGTCTCCCCTTACTCTACGCCTCTCTAGTGAGTGCAGACTTAGTCTTTTTAGTCAGTCTTCATATGACTGGTTCCGAACATCATGTGTCATTTTTGTCATTCTTCTCTGTACATTTTCTAATGAGGTAATGTCTGCTTTATAATAAGGACATCAAAACTGCACGCCGTAGTCTAAATGTGACCTTATTAATAGTAGACAAACTTGCGATGTTACTTTTGATGACATATTGCTCAGGCTTCTTGAAATAAATCATAAGCCCGTATTTGCTTTATTTCTCTTATTAATACACTGTTGCCTTGGTCTGAGGTCTTTGCTAACCATATCTCCTAGATCTCTCTCGTATCTGATTTACTAATTTCTTTGTTATCTAGGCTGTATTTAGTATCTCCAGTGGTCTTGCCTACGTAAAGTACAGTACTTTACAATTTTCAGCATTAAATTCCATTTGCAAATTTTAGACCATTTGGGCAATATATCGAAGTCCTTTCGTATGTTATGGAATCCATCATTCAGGTCAATCACACTGTGGAGTTAATGATACACCTTATTTTTTTATCGTTGGCAAATATTCTGATATTACTAGTGATTCCTTAGTCTAGATCATTTATATATACATAATTAGGGACCGAATACTGAACCCTGTGGTACACCACTAGTTACTAATCCCCAATCCGACTTTGTTCCTCTTATTAATACTCTCTGCTTTCGTCCTTTCAGCCAAGACTCTATGCATTTTAAGATATCGCCGTCTATACTGTGTGTTTGAACCTTTCTAACCTTTCGCGTGGGACCTTATCAAAAGCTTTACTAAAGTCCAGATAAATAATATCGTAAGCTTTATCGCTATCTACTGCCTCATAGACTTCCGAGGATGACAACAAGTTTGTGAGGCAGGATCGTCCTTGTCTGAATCCGTGCTGACTTTTATTTGTAAGATTAAATCTTTCTAAATGTTCTCTAATCTTATTTACCAAAACTGACTCTAGCAATTTTCCTACTATTGACGATAGACTTATCAGACGATAATTCGACGCACCTGCTTTATCACCCGTTTTAAAAATGGGCACTACGTTTGCGGTTTTCCACGCCTCTAGAACTTGTCCTGAAACTAAAGAGTCATTAAATAACGTTAAAAGTGGCTGACATAATTCTTCTTTGGTTTCTTTTGTAATTTTTGCATATATATCGTCCGGACCTGCCGATTTTTGAGGTTTCAACTTATTAATTTCTCTTAACACGTCCTCCTTACTAATGGTTATTTTACTAAGGATATTTCCCGTATTATCACCGTAAATATTTGCTGCTTGAGGGAGCAGGTCTAGATTTTCCTTGGTAAATTCTGATATGAAATAATTATTTAGGATGGAGCACATTTCTCTATCTTCACTGGTAATGCCACCTGATTCTGATCTGAGAAGACCTATCCTAGCTTTATTTGTCGTACGATATATATGATAAAACCCTTAGGGTTTTCTTTCGATTACACTGATTTACAAAAAAAAACAAAAATCTGAGGCAAGCATGTGAATAGGTATTTTTGACTAATTTTGATATGCTTAATTCAAATTTCTAAACAGTTTTGCTCTCTCACCTCTAGTTTTTTTGCTTTCACATATCCCTTTTTTTTTTATTATAATGCATATATTTATAATATAATGAGTTTATTTCATATATTAAAATGGCATATTACAGAACGAAACAAAACAGACACAGAACACTGACAGAACTAAATATTACCATTACTTGGATATAAGCATATATACACACCATAGTACTACAGACAGTCAGAAGTGAGTTTTTTTGGACGATCTGGTGTACTTTGCCTCCGGGATGTCGCGCAGGAGCATCCAGCAGAAGTCCCCCATCATGCTGGCGTTCCACTTGCCTTGATAGTTCCCCTCCATCTTAGCACTATCTTGGTGGAACCTTTCCCCATGTTCGTCACTTACTGCTCCCAGGTTCTCGGGGAAGAAATTGAGGTGGGAGTGGAGAAAGTGAATCTTGAGAGACATTCGGCACCCCAAATCCTGATAAGCCTGCAACAACTTCTTGACACGCTCTTGGTAATCTAGTGCCTGTGTATTACCAAGGAAGCCATGGCAAAGTACCTTAAATGCTTCCCAGGCTCTCAGTTCCTTCAAGGTGAGCTTCCCCTCGAATAACTCATCCTTCAGCACCTCCCGGATCTGAGGTCCGATGCAGATGCCCTCCTTGAGCCTAGCAGAACTGAGAGCTGGGAACAGAGTGCACAGATGTTGGAATGCAGCGTCATCCTTGTCCATGGCCTTCTTGAAATTCTTCATAAGGCCAAGCTTGATATAAGGAGGGGGGAAGAAGCATCTTGTTCATGTCCACTAGAGGATTTTCTTGGGCATTGTGTTTCCCAGGCACGAAAGTGCTCCTAGACCCCTAGTCCTTCTGCGTGTAGTGCTTGACATGTTTGAGGTTGTTGTGGCGCGCGTTTTAAACAAGTTCCAAGAAAATAGGACGGTAAATGGATTTTTGACGAATATTTTGGGTCTAGGCCTATATGTATACAAGTACATACATGTATACATGTATATCTCAAAAACTAGAGGTGATGAGTGAAAACGAATTTCGGATCTGAAATCAGCACCCCAAAATTAGATTACAACACCTAATTTCATGCCTGCCTCAATTTTTTTGTAAACCAGTGTTATTTATCAACATTAATTTCATAACTTCTCTTTGCTTTCCATATTTCCCTCTTTATTTCACTAATAAAAATCGTGTACTGGTTAAGTAAGTGTTCCTCTCCCTGTTCTATTTTTCTATATATTCCTTTTCTTTGGCCAATGAGAGATTTTAATTTGTTGTTTAACCATCTTGGATCGGAATTATTCGTTCTGAACGGTTTTGAAAGGATATATCTATCTTAGCCTCTGTGTATTATATTTACTAATTCATCATATTTCTCACTGCCCGAACGGCTACTTGGTACTGGACCTGAGTTAATCCCCGTCACCTGAACTACACTCTCACCGTTCCCAGAGACGTGGCGCACATTCCCACCCGTTGCCTGCCCCTCACCTATGACGTGGGATTCCCCACTGACCTGTCTCTCCCTAAAGTAGCTGGTCTTCCTATGGAATACCGTTCTAAAATAAGCTCTTAATCCATCAAAATCTCCTAGACGAAAATCAGGAATGGTGGAGGGATTTTTAGTAGATCAGACATACCAAATAAATTTGAACTTAAGTTCTTCCTGACTGCTATTACCAAATCGTTCACCAACCTCTATATCAGTAATGGCATTTTCTTTATTAGCTAAAACCAAATCTAGTATATTATTACCTCTGGTGGGCTCCCTGATATTCTGATAAAGGAAATTGTCCTGTACTACCTCTAGGAATTCCTCTGACTCTGCATCCCCTGTCTGATTTCGCCAATTTATCCTTGGCAGATTAATATCCTCTACAATTATTACTAGGCTGGACTGTGATGCTTTCCTAATTTTCTCTCAAAGGTACTTACTGTCTGCCCTACTTAGTTTTGGAGATCTGTAAATAGTTCCTAAGACAAATTGCTCCCTATTGTTACTAATTTCAACCCAGACACTATCCGTGTCCCTGTTTACTTTAATGTCTGCTTTATTGTAACAGTTTAATGAATCCTTTACATAATTAGCTACCCCGCACCCCTTTCTTCCCAGATGGTTTGACAGAAAAATATTATAGCCCTTTATCTGATATTCTGCTAAAAATTCTCGAGTGTCTGTATTCATCCAAGTTTCACTAATAACGGCAATGTCTATTTTCTCTGTACAAATTAGAGACCTCAGTTCATCCATTTTATTATTTAATCTCCTGATGTTTGTCTAGTACACTTTCAGGTTATTACGAGTAGTTATACCTCTACCTTGGGACTTAGTATTTTTTACTTTGTTACTAACTGGGAAACACTTTACTAATATACCAAATTTTTGTAATATAATTTATCGCCCCTCTGTCACCGCTTCTTCCGTCCTGTATCATCACCTGCTCATTTTGAGGTGCCTGAATGGATGTATCTACACTAATGGTTAAACCGTTGTTCTTACTTTTGCAAGTCTTGCCGCATCTGTCCAAACCTGATGATAATAATTTCTGAGTGTAGTTGCTGCAACTTCCTGTACATCTAATTCTCAACCTATAAAAGATAAAATAAAATAAAAACTCTAACTCCCCATCGATCATTCCAGCTAAAACAGTAACTCTCTGCCTACTAAGATAAGTCCCATCCCAACTATACATGGCAATCGGTCCATAAAACTGGTGCCAGCTGTCTATGAAAGGTATTACATTATATTTGTAATACCTTTCAAGGCGGCAAATAAAACCTATCGCCCTGCTCAACCATTCCCTCCCAGCTCCCCTCCTAGGCAAAGCACGAAGCACTACAGAGGTCCCTCCCCTCTCCCTAACCATCTCCAACATAACCTTGTACTGCTGCCTCAGTACCTCACTTTTCGCCTACCAATATCGTTGCCTACTACACTTAGGCACACAGTGGGTTGGTCTTCACTGTCCTTCATGATATTTGAGATTTTTTCCATTACTTCACCCATAGTGGCCCCCAGAAGATACACATGTTTAGTGAGTGGAGTATACATTGCTTTGTTTAGATATCTTACCTGGGAGTCTCC
>NC_136986.1:24941935-24949435 GCF_032717465.1 Coenobita brevimanus
GTACCTCAGAGCTAAAACCGACAGTTCCCGCCAAGGGCTAGGCGAGTGTGGAAGGGTTGGTTATTCCAGGGATGGTTTCACCCACATTTCATTACAATGCCATTCACTTTTACAAACGTGGAGTATGCAGATATGGTTTTAATCTATGGGTTCTCCAATGGCAACACTGAACCATCAGCAAGAGAATACAGACGGAAATATCCAAACAGAAGGAGCCCAGATGGAAAAGTGTTTTACCATGTCTACCAGCATCTCCGTGACAAAGATTGCTTTCCTGGAGTTGGAACCACAGCTGAACACATGGAGAGGCAAGATGAGGTACGATGCATAGTAGGAATGGTACATCGCAGTCCTAGCATCAGTGCAAGAAGAATTTCATCCCGACTTAGTGTTCCACAAGCGAAGGTATGGAGAACATTAAATAGGGAAGGTCTGCACCCATATCACATACAACAAGTTCAGCATCTACAACCGGGGGATTCTGCTCAGCAGCTGGATTTCTGTACTTGGCTAGCAGATCATCCTCAGCTGTGCAAGTACATTTTATACACTGATGAAGCCACATTTACCCGCAGTGGATCACATAATACTCGTAATGCACATTGGTGGTCGAAAGAAAATCTCAAGGAAACAGTTGAATGAAGCTTTCAACACAGATTTTCAGTTAATGTGTGGTGTGGTATGCTTGACAACTAGCTGACTGGATCTCATATCTCTGAAGGGAGGCTTACAGGAGATGTCTACATTAATTTTCTCAGAAATGAACATCCCTTGTTACTTGAAGATGTGCCTCTGTAGACACGGCGACTTATCATTTTTAAACAAGATGGGGCGCCTCCACACTACAGCAGTCAAGTGACTGAATACCTCAATCAAGAATTCCCAGATCAATGGATAGGCCGTGGAGGACCTCACTCATGGCCCACAAGATTCCCAGATTTACCACCACTGGACTTTCACCTCTGGGGATGCATAAAATCACTGTCGTACAAGAAAAAGATAAACAGCGGAGAAGAACTCCTCCATCAAATCAAGGAAACAGCACAAATTATTAGGAACAACCCAGCAGTTCTGAGGAAGGCTACGCAGTCTGTGTTGGATCACGCAGGGAAGTGCATAGAAGCTGATGGCAGTCACTTTAAACATCATTAATTTTGTAAGTTTGTTCAGCTGTATTCATTTATTATCAACTTTCAGAGAGGATTAGTCCTCCTGGGGAAACCTTTTAAAAAAAAAAAAAAAAAAAAAAACACGCCTAGATTTTTACCTCGTGGGTGGTGTGGAAAAAAAAGTCAAAACCAGAGAAAAATTGCTCTGCAGTAATAGTTGTGCGTAGCGGTTAGGCTGGTGTGGCGCGTGTACAGTACTTCAGTGTCTCGCCACTGCCTCTCGTCGTCACTCGGCTAGTCCACTTTCACACTGTGATACCTGATGATTAATGCAAGAACAGTTTAATTCAGAATGAGAACAACGTGTAAAATTTAAAAGAAAACTGAATAACTTGACTACACAGCAAGGTTCCCGCCAGCCTGGCCGTCTCCCACTGACATGTCAGATTTGGAAATTTCCCCACTTGTAAACCATTACATTAAGCACCTATACTTACAGAGTATTTTATGCTTAGAATTGCATAAGCTTGCATTTCTCAGAGAGTCCGGAAAAACTCGTAAACTCGTGAGTCACCCTGTATATATATATATATATATATATATATATATATATATATATATATAGATAGATAGATATAGATAGATATACAGTATGTGTATGTGTGGAGTGATGCGTATGGATCGGGTGCGAAATGATGAAGTGCGAAGGAGAACTGGAGTTGTTCGGGAGATGGCTGGTAGAGTTGAGCAGAGGGTGTTGCGATGGTTTGGGCATATGGAGAGAATGGATAATGAGCGATTGGTGAAAAAGATAACTAGATCTGATGTGAGAGGTGTAAGGCTGATCATAACCCACTGAAATTCCTTAGTAAGTTTAAAGATAAAAATCAGAGATTGACAAGATGGAGTCTACTTCTTCAGGAGTATTCATTAGACATACAACATGTCAAGGGGAAAGAAAATGTTATTGCAGATTGCTTATCTAGGCTTTAGACAGATTGTTTTAGAGTAATAAGAAATTTCCTTTGTAAATTTCTTTTTTTTTGTGGGGAGGTGTTACATAGCCTGTGATTTCATCATCCTTTGTGTAATTTTGACGTGCAGTGTGCTGCATGTTTGATCACGAGCATGTTCTGCCTCAGTCCCCCCTTCTACCATTGTGGTAGAGTAAGTCGTCCTTTCTGTTGTTCAGAGCAGGATTGTCAGCTCTTTGTCCCCTATGGCTTCATTTGCGCGTCCTTCTTACAAGTTGTATCGGGCTCTGCTGGCCCCTATATAATGAGCTCAGTCTCTGCATCATGGCCACTTAGATCTACTCCTCATTTTGCTCACATCTCTGTCCTCCCCTGTACAGTTATTATTATTGTGAGTGCTCAGGAAGTCTCCAACCATCTAGCAGCTGTGTGTAATTTGAGTATAACTGTTGTTGCATTTTTTCTTGTACTGTGTAGCATAAGGTTAATTCTTAGGCCTAGTAAGGTTTTTGTAATTTATGTAAAGGTTCTTATTGTCAGCCATCATTAATAATATTTTGTATCTGTAATAATATATCTTGCATTCACTGAGTATTATCTGGTATCTCATTTTAACAGGGCTGACTTAGATAAATTTACTCATGCTAATTTCGTGTTAATAGAGGCTATTGCAGTTAACCATATATTTTAACCCGCCCCGTCCCAACGACGTATGGGCACGTTGCAACGATTTGCATTTGCCAGTCCCGGCGACGTACCAGTACGTCGTGCAATTGCAATGTGCATAATTTCGACAATTTTCAAATTTCGAGCTTGATTTGCGGTAAGTACCCTCGCCTGACCTTCCCCTACCTGCCACCAGGGAGGGACACTCGGTGACCAAGCGCAACCCGCGCTAGCCCGCCACTCGTCCACTCACCTGGTAGCCACGGTCCTGCTCAGACATGGCTAAGAGAGGTCTCTCAGAGAGCGAAATTCAAGTCGCCCTGGACACCTTTACCGGCAACAGTGATTCCCCACTGGATGACGAGGAGATGGGCAAGGATTATGTGCAGCCAGAGGAGGAAGAAACCACCAGCAGTGACGAGGAAGTTCCGTCACCCAGGAAGCAGCAGTACGTGACTTACCGTGCTGCTAGAGAGGGGCAGGAGGCAAAGAAGGCACGTGGTATATCATATCCCTATCTCCAGCGTGCCTCGGAAGCAGAATTCGAGGTCGAGGACGAGGACGAGGACGAGGACGGAGCCGTGGGACATGCTGCCATGTAGTATGGACGGGAGGTGATTACACATCGTGGCCCAGAGCGCACACCACGTCATATGAGCAGGTATGGGCCTAGCTTTCTGTTTGGGGAGGTAGGAAGTGAAGTGGAGGGAGTGGGGAGTGAAATGGAAAGTCCTGGGATTAGGGAAAGTGAGAGTGACGTGGGTGAGTCATTGCTCTCCCTACGCAGTGTGAGGCAGCAGAGTGGATCACGTGGGCCAGTGCAGGTGCGTTCATTATCACGTGGGGTTGTGAGGGAGGGGGAAGGTGGGGAGGAACCACTCCAAAGCACGTCTTATGCTCCCCAATATCCCCTAACACGTGGTCGAGCAAGGTTGCGTGAGAAAGCACGTGGTGCGGTAATGGAGGGGGAAGGTGGGGAGGAACCATTCCCCAGCACGTCTTCTGCTCCCCAATATTCAACAATTTCATCCCCACAGCCCCCTAATGTTCCTCAAGGCCGTAAGGGTAAGGGAAAGGGAAAGGGTAAAGGCAGAGGGAAGAGGAGTGACAGTGGGGAAGCCCTCCGTACCCCTTCTCCCCAACCTCCCCAACCAGGATCTCCTCCCCACCCAGACGAAGGCGGTGATGGGGACGAGGGATTTGTGTCGTGGGATTGGGAGGATGGGAGTGATTTTTCTCCCCTCATTCACCCCTTCACTGAGCAAGGGCGATCTGGCTGCATTGCGCCAGGTATTCACTGTAATTCAAGCAGGTTGGATTTTTTCCACCTGTTTTTCAGTGAGGCCTTCGGAGATCAGATCGTTTTTCAAACAAACCTGTTTGCAAGCGCCCAGCGCCTAGAAAGTAAAAGATTGGGAACAAGGAGTAGGCATTCTATGATTTATGATTACCCTGTCTCCATTCCAGAAATGTTCTTATTTTTTGCCCTTGTCCTTTTGATGGGTATAATAAGAAAAAATAGAATTCCTGCTTACTGGACTAGGGACCCTGTTATGTTTACCCCCTTATTTGGTCAAGTGATGAGCCGTAATCGATTTCAACAAATTCTAAGTCGCCTCCATTTTTATGATGCTCATGACCCTGCAAATGCAAACAACACTGACAAAATGAGGCGAATTAGGCTGGTCTTTGATCACCTCAGGCAAACCTTTCGATCCTCATTCTATCCCTATAGAGATCTCGTCATAGACGAGAGTCTCGTGTTGTGGAGAGGCACAGTATATACCCAGCAAAAGGCACCGTTTTGGGTTCAAGATCTTTGTTATGTGTGACTGTAGGACTGGATAAGTGCAAGACATAGTCTTGTACACCGGTGCACAGACAGACATAATAGAAGATCGAAGTATAGGACTTTCGGGAGCAGTGGTAAAGACGATGATACAAGACTACCTTCATCGTGGTCACGTTCTCTACCTCGACAACTGTACACTAGCCCTCTTCTCGCTCGTTATCTTCACACACATGAAACGGGAGTCTGTGGAACCGTAAAGGTGAACCGGCGTCACATGGTCAAGGTAGGGCGGAAACTTGCAAGGAGTGAGGTTGTCTTCTTCAAAGCCAACAACATCCTTGCAACAATGTGGAACCACAACAGAGAAGTAAGCCTCTTGTCCACGGTTCACCGCCCCTTGATGCACCGTACTGATTCTGTTGATTACCATAGCGAGAGAAGGCGTCGTGTTTGGAAACCTGAGTGTGTAATGGATTACAATATAAACATGCGCCTCGTGGACCAGTCTGGCTCCATGATATCGACGGTAGAGTGTGCCAGAACCACGATGAAGTAGTATAAAAAACTGTTCTTTCACTTGCTAGATATCACTGCTCTGAATTGCCACCACCTTCACGCCATGACTACAGGAGTTCAGGAAACATTTGAAGGGTTTGTGAGGGAGCTCACACGAGAAATCTTTGCAAAGTATGCTGTTGAAAGGCCCCAACAGCGCCCCTGCACTGCCCCTATTACCCAGACTCCCCAGAGAATATCCGGCCGCCATTTCCCCACTCCTATCCCTCCCCAGCCCAACAGACCTAGGCCCCAGCGCAGGTGTCACGTGTGCAGTAATTCCCAGGTGAGACTCACGACACAGAGGAAGGACACCCGCTATGAATGCGTGCAGTGTGACTTGGGTCTGTGTATTCACCCATGTTTTAGTGAATATCACACGTTGCTGCAATTTTAGCATGGTGTGAATGCGAAAGGACGCTGAAATTATGAGGTAAATGCGACAGACAGACGCTCTGTGAAAATATCAGTCATGTGGATCGCCAAATATTAGTATAAAGTGCCTACGGGTAGAACATAAGTGAAAACATTGGGTGTAAGTATATAAATCTGCCCTAAGTTGAAACTTACATAGAGAGGGTTGTTTGATGCGATATTCTGTCGCTCAGTGCAATAAATACGGCCCCTTATTATATATTTATTATTATGTGACATTCTTACGGGTATAATATAAGTTCAAATTATTGTATATGATGATGTATATTCTAAGTCAAATATTCATAGCGTGTCTATAAAGATAAGATTTCCTGACGCTTAGTCGAATGAATAAGGCACGTATTAGTCAAAATAAAAGTCAGCAAGTGATAAAGTGAATAATTAGTATATAAGTGTGTGAGTATTATGTATGACGAAACATTCCTTGCGAGGGTATTTTCAGGCGATATTCTCACGCTCACTTGAATAAATAATGGCAGTAAGTATGTACAGTGCATTCTAGGGGTGTAAACGTGTGTAATGTAAGTGGGAAAATATAATTGGAGTGAATAAATAAAGCAGATGATGAAACACGAGTGTTTGAGATCGTGGTTGCTACGTGAATAGGCGCTAGCATATCGCTAAATGCCCTCGTAATGAATGAAAATAATTGAAAACCTTCACAGTGGTGGAGGAAAGGTTCTATGTAAATGGGAAAATAATTGGAAAGTGATAAAACAATTTGGTATGTTGAAATACGAGTCATAGCGAGTGCACTTACTAAGCTGATGTGCGCTATACTTATGCTGCATGTCATCATAATGAATGAAAACATCTGAAAACACTTACAAACAGTTGTAATTGGTAAATTGTCATTGAAACAGAAGTATACAAGTAGAAAAAATGATAGGTTGACTCATACCAGACACTTAGCATATAGCATGTTTTGACTCGGACCTAACTCGCTATGCTCGCGCGATGGTACAATGCTTATTTTTCCTATATATGTGTCTGAAATCCATTATATTGTTACTGTTATTGTTTATTAGTTCAAATTCAATAAATGTAGAGGTGTTGTGTGTTGTTTGTCCCATTATTTCTTACCATAGAAAACGTTAACGCATATCCAGCCCATTACAGAATACGATACCTGCGGGGGGAAACCGCACCTGTACAGACCACTTATAGACCGCAGAGACAACTTTCTTCATGATTTTCCATCGTTTCTCGACCTAAGCGGAAGGTTTAGAAGAAAAAAATTTTTTTCAAAAAGGCTCGGGACTGGGGGATGTCATAGGTGCGGAAAGGCTCGGAACGTGACGGGTTAACCTGTTTTTTGACATTACATTATCCTTATGAGTCCTGAATGTTTTGTTGTTAGTTTGAGCATTAAACTTTAAGTTGTAATTTTACCTAACTCTTTTGTTTTGAACCTGGAACCTTACGGGACAGTAGTGATTTTTAGTATTCTCACTTAAAGTGTACATTATCTTTCGCTGTTCCGTAACAATACATATATATATATATATATATATATATATATATATATATATATATATATAGATAGATAGATAGATAGATATACAGTAAGGTAGTGCCAGGGGAGAGTGTAGTAAGACAGCATAGGGTGTTGGTAGGAAAGATGAGTCTGAAACTGAAGACAAGGAGGAAAGTGAGAGCTGAACCAAGGATTAGGTGGTGGAAGCTGAAGGAGCAAGACTGCAGTAGTAAATTCGGGGATGAGGTGAGCCAGGCTTTCGGAGGCAGGAAAGACGAGGACGGATGGGCAGTTATCTCAGAAGTGGTGAGGGAGAAAGGTACTTGGGGTGACATCGGGACAGAGGAGGGAAGACAAGCAGACTTGGTGGTGGAATGAGGAAGTACAGGATAGCATAAATAGGAAGAAGCAAAAGAATATGGATAAACACAGGGACGAAGAAATCATTCGGGAGTATAAGGAGACGAGGATCATAGCCAAGAAAGTGGTTGG